>NW_026067999.1:2502652-2545200 GCF_014885135.2 Alexandromys fortis
GAGGGAGGGAGGGAGGATAGAGGGAGGAAAGAGGGAGGGAGGGAAGATAGAGGGAGGGAGGGAGGGAGGGAGGGAGGAAAGGAGGGAGGGAGGGAGGAGAGAGGGAGACAGAGAATACAATTATTTCAAGCATTTCTAACCTAAGATAAAATGTGTGGTTTTAAGATGCATGTGTGTGATGTGTGCACGCGTGTGTGCGTGTGTTGATTTATGTGTTTGTGTATGTAGAGTAGTGACATGCCTGATGTGTGTTCTGTGAACTGAACTCAGGTCTTCCAGCAGAGAAGAAAGCGCTCTTAACCACTGAGTCATCTATCCAGTCTTCAAATAGAATATTTAATAAAATATAAATGTCTGTAGACACAGAAAAATGCACAGTCAATGTAATTCAAGAGTCTAATAATACACAGAATTAGTTGGGTTAACATGACTTTTTATCTCATCTGTCATTTTTACTTCTTTTGGCCACACTGTGCTCTTGGTTGCTTTAATCTTAAATATAATATTTATATTACATACCATGCAAATATTACATCAGATAATGAAGAAAGAAAAAGAAAACAAAACCTCAGACCCAGATCATTCTGGATAATATTGTCAATAAGACCCAGGTCTTTCTCCTTTAATGACTTTAATAACTATTTTTCTGTCCCAAAAACTGCTCTCTTGCCCACTCAGCCTCTCTCTCGTCAGATCCTAACAGTGAGGCTTCCTAGCAAGCTGGGCCACAGAACAGCACTCCTAAGTGCACAAACTATGGGGCTTGCCCACCAGGAGGTACTGGGATATAAAGCTTCTGGGAAAGACCTACAGCTGTCTTGAAGATACCACAGAGTTGTTTGACAGGTTAGAACTTTGTGACTTTTGTAAAGTTGGTATGTGGCAGATCTAAAGCAAAAACTACCTTGTTCTAGATCGAATCTCCTTAATAGCTACTCATGGTCCACCTCTGTATCTGCTCTAACTGGTGCGGGAGAACTGTCTGTATGCTGTTAATCATGTTTAAAATAAATGGTGACTGGCCAGGCAGGAAGTAAAGGTGGAGCAATGAGAACAGGAGTAATCTGTCCTGTTCAGACACGAAAGAAGCAGGATGTGACCTACCCCACTGAAAAAGGTACCCAGCCATGTGGCTAACATAGATAAGAATAATGGGTTACGGTAAGTTATAAGAGCTAATACAAAGCCTGAGCTAATGGGCCAATCAGTTTATAACTTATGGAGACCTCTGTGTGGTTTTCTTTGGGACTTGCTGGTTGCAGGAACCGGGCAGGACAGAAACCCCCAACAAGCAAGCCCTTATGTTACATCTAACATCTAAAGGAAAACCTTTCAGAATGCGTCAACTTAGCCCACCACTGTCTTACACCAATCCCTAAGCTAAGAGTATAGCCAAATAGCATCTGATACCCATATTTCTCTGCTTTGCTGTATCTGATGGACCCACTAGTGTGCTCAGTAAATGCCTTGATTTACGACTTTCATTGTTCCATGGCTATAATAAATAGAAGCTCCCATATATGAAAATGCCATTCATGTTAACCTGAATTCATGTTCCCAAGCCATGGTCACTGACATTGGGTTCCGAATAAGCTATCCTTTCCCCCTTTCAGGTGAAGGCTGTGTTTCACATCCACAGAATTATTAATGTGAGCTATTTTGGTATAACTGTTATGAAAAATAGGTAGCAATTCAAGGGTCTAACAGGAAAACATATCAACTGAGAACAGTACAATGAGTCTCTTTTTAAGTGTCCATGGAACATGTCCAAATAGATTTTGAATGAAAGCAGAAGTTGGCTGTAGAAGCTTACACAGACTAGTCACCCAGCACTTCGAGCTACAGTTTTCCATCAGTCAAAATGAACAGTCTGAATCCCACAGAAGGCCCTGGGAAGAAACTAAAAAAACTCAGGTAGAGATAGGTGGATCAGGGAGGGAAATTTTACAGGCATTTGTAGCCTCGGGTTCTATCACCACTTCAGACTGAAAGAAAATCTTAGACCAGCTTACTGTTATTAAAGATGCATACTGTATTCATAGAGTCCGGTTTTATCCCATGCTTTTTCAGTCCCAGGCCAGCTGGCCTTGGTGAGCTCCCATTAGATCAGCCCCACCGTCTCAGTGGGTGGGCGTACCCCTCGCGGTCCTGACTTCCTTGCTCATGTTCTCCCTCCTTCTGCTCCTCATTGGGACCTTGGGAGCTCAGTCTAGTGCTCCAATGTGGGTCTCTGTCTCTATCTCCATCCAATGAGGGCTGACTGAGAAACCAAGGACAATGACACTGGGTTTGATCCTACTGCATACACTGGCTTTGTGGGAGCCTAGGCTGTTTGGATGCCCACCTTACTAGACCTGGATGGAGGGGGGGGGAGGAACTTGGACTTCCCACAGGGCAGGGAACCCTGACTGCTCTTAGGACTGGAGAGGGAGGGGGAAGGGGGTGGGGGGGGGGGAGTGGGGGAGGGGGAGGGAAAAGGGAGGCGGGGAGGAGACAGAAATTTTTAATAAAAAAGATTCATAATTTAGACAGCATTCTCCCTCCACTAAATCCATATTTACAGAGAGAGAGAGAGAGAGAGAGAGAGAGAGAGAGAACCAAAACTTCCCAAGAATGGAGTCACAACCATTGCTGTAATCTTCAAACTGGGGCTGTACATTTGAAGCAGTAGTTCCCAGCTGTCCTAATGCTGTGACCCTTTAATATGGTTCCTCGTGTTGTGGTGACCTTCAGCCATAAAATTATTACATTAATACTTCATGACTGCAATTCTGCTACCGTTTTGAATCACAATGTAAGTAGCCGTGTTTTCTGATGGTCTTAGATGATCCCTATGAAAGGATCTTTTGACTCTGAAGTCGCGACCCACAGGTTGAGAAACACTGGTTTAAAGGCTTTCTCAAGGGTTTATGGTCATAAATTAAAATGACATCTAAACAATGTTGACAACTCAGTTTCATCGGAACATCCCCGTGCACGCAATTCCTCCTGAAAGGAGGGATTTGGTATTGCCGGTTAGTTATTGTCAACTGGTTAATTAGTGTCAACTGGTTAGTTATTGTCAACCTGACACAAACGAGAGTCACCTGGGAAGGGAGAACCTCTCCATCAGATTGGACTGTGGGGTATTTTTTTTATTAATGATTAATGTGGGAGCACCTAGCCTCCTATGGAGAGTGCCACCCCTGGACAGATGGTCCTGAGAGGTACAAGAAAACAAGCTGAGTAAGCCATAAAGAACGAGAGAGTCAGCAGTGTTTCTCAGAGGTGTCTGCTTCAGTAGCTGCCTCCGTGTTCCTGCCTCGCTTCCCTCGATGGGATTGAGACACATGATATGGAAGACAAATAAACCCCTTTCTCCCCCAAGTTGGTTGTGGTCAGTGTTGTATCATGCTAGGACATTGAGTCATGTATAAAGAATGGAAATTTATTTCTTACAGGTCTGGGGGCTCACTAGGGCTTTTTTTTCTCATACACAGATTTCTGATCGTGTCCTCACATGGCAGTGGAGGAAGATACAAATGCTGTGCCATTCCATGGTAGAAGCCAAGGAAACCAAGTGTCATTAGAATGTTCCCTTGAACCTATTCCAGGGAGCACTAAGCATACCACATAGTGTCCTTCCTCTTAGTGCCGTTACCTCGGTCCTTTAAGTTCCCAGATTTGAATTCAAACCATAGCTGCTATTTTTTCCTACCTCTCCCTCCACGAGGGTCCATTTCCATGATTTCTCTGGATTTCCAAGTATTTGATTTTTAAGTTGCATTCATTTATTTTAGATGTTTGTGCATATGTAAAGTGCACGCATTCATGAAACCTGCATGCCAAGGCATGCGGATGGGGGGGGGCAGAGAACAACTTCTGAGATTCGGTTCCCTCCTTTCTTTGCATCTCTGGACTCAATCTCAAGTTTTCATGCTTGGCAGCAGGGACCTCTACCCAGGGAGTCAGATTTGGCAACCCCGGATTTCTAGATTTTATAGTTGATGGTGATATGGATATGAGATCTATACACAGGATCCCCTTTGTTTAGCATTCTTGAAGTCCTAATTCGTAAACATTCTGGAACAAGACACAGTGAGTACCGTGGCTCCTCTCACTCACAACTGTCTGGAACTCCAGTTCCAGATAATCTAACACATTTTTTTTAGCCTTCTAGATCCAGATTTTCTAGATCCAAAGATCTAGCATTTTCCAGTCACTGCACAAATATGAGACACATACTGTGGTGGTTTGAATAAGAAAGATCCCCCATAGGATCATGTATTTCAATGCTTAGTCATGAGGAACTAGAGCTGTTTGAATGGATTAGAAAGATTAGGAGATGTGGCCTTGTTGGTGGAAGTGTGTCACTGGAGGTGGGCTTTGAGGATTCAAAAGCCCATGCCAGGCCCAGTGTCTGTCTCTCTGTCTGTCTCTGTCTGTCTCTCTGCCTCTCTCTCTCTCTCTCTCTCTCTCTCTCTCTCTCTCTCTCTCTCTCCTTGCAGATCAGGATGTAACTCTCGGCTACTGCTCCCCACCATGATGATGATGGACTAACCCTCTGAAACTGTAAACAAGCCCCCAATTGAATGCTTTCTTTTATAAAAGTTGCCTTGATCATGGTAACACTTTACAGCAGTGGAACAGCGACTAAGACACATACTTACGAGCAAACACTCAAATACATAAAATCAAATAAACGAATCTTAAAAAAATAAAATCAATTAGTCAAAAGATAAAGATGGTTGGTCATGGTGGTACATGTCTTTAATAGCAGCACTGAGGAGGCAGAGGCAGAAGGATCTCTGTGAGTTCAAAGCCAGCCTAGTCTACATATATGAGTTCCAAGACAGACAGGATTACACAGTGAAAGCCTGTCTCAAAAACCAAAAGTAATAATAACAAGCATATAAATAATAATGTTGTAAGTACACAGAGAACAAACAAAAAGGGACAAAGGACAAAAGCACACAGGACAGTGAACATATCAAATGTTTTCAGAAATGACTCCACTTAAACCATGGCACGTGTGCAAAATTTGAAGTTAAGGGAGCAGGAATTGCAGACGCGTGGGGAGAAATGTGCTTAGCAGATTAGAAACCCTATGTAAAGGCCCTGGGCAAAGAATGCTTCACTGGTTGAAATATCAGCAACGGGGTGAATGCTGGGGAATGAAAGAAAGGATACTGACAGGGAGATTGTTCCAGCTGGGCTGTACCATGCCCAACCCTATAGCTCACCACAGGGGTGTTTCCCTTTTATTCCTGGTGATGGTCATATGTAGTCACACAATAGGACTTCCAATAAGGGACACACTAGCTCCTGTACTGAGAATTTAAGGAACAATGGCAGAAGAAACAGAGTACCATAAGGTGGTTGACACAATGATCCAGAAAGGAACTGTGATGTTTCCCGCAAGGTTGTGGGTAGCCAAGGAACTAGTAGGAAGAGATATTATGGTAGATACTGCTGGAGAGATAGCTCAGTGGTTAAGAGCACATACTGCTCTTGCGGAGGACAGGAGTTTGCTTCCTAACACTCATGTCCGGCTGCTCACAACTGCCTGTAACTACAGCTTTATGGGATCCAACACCTCTGGCCACTTTAAGTGTGTACTCATACACATGCAAGCATGCACAAGCATATGCTAATTTACATGTGCATGAATGCATATGTGTGTTCAGATACATATAGAGGGAGGCCTAAAATTGGTGTTGGATGTCTTCCTTGATCACTATTTATTGAAACAGGATCCCTAGCTGAATCCAGAGCTCACTGATTCCAGCTGGTCTACTTAGACATCTGGCCTAATGGATCTCCACTCTCTACCTCCCTAGTGCTGAGATTACAGGTGGCTGCCACACCTGCCTAGCTTTCCCCAGGTTCTTGGAATCTGCGCTCTGGTCCTCACGATTGCAGAACAAGTACTTTATTCACTGAGCCATTTCCCCAATGCAGCCAAGGGCTTTTTTCTCCTTTTCTTTTCTTTTCTTTTCTTTCCTTTCCTTTCCTTTCCTTTCCTTTCCTTTCCTTTCCTTTCCTTTCCTTTTCTTTTTTTCTTTTTCTTTTTTTTCTTTTTTCTTTGTGTGTGTGTGTGTGTGTGTGTGTGTGGTTTTTTGAGACAGAGTTTCTCTGTAGCTTTAGAGCCTGTCCCGGAACTAGCTCTTGTACACCAGGATGGCCTCGAACTCAGAGATCTGCCTTCCTCTGCCTCCTGAGTGCTGGGATTAAAGGCGTGCACCACCACTGCCCAGCTCCAACCAAGGGCTTCTAAAACGCAAAGCTCTGTAGTCTGATCAAGGACAGCTTTTAAGAGGATGCAACTATGACGGAAGCCTGCATGTTTTTCTCCGGGACTATTAAAAGCAACTGTGTTCACTACCACCAAGTATGTTCGGCATTGTACGGGGGGCGGGGGGGGGGGGCTTACCTAGTTCAGTAAGGCAAACTGCAGAAGAGTGAAAGGCAAAATGATTGAAAATAGGTCTGTCTGATTTGCTGGTGGCGTGATTATGTACAAAAGGCAGGAGACTCAACATCTAGAACAGATAGGAAAATTTAGTATAGTCACAGAATATAAATATATATGAAAACTCAATTCATATTATAAAGAGTTGAAAATGAAATTTTAAAAAACTGGCTCTCCTTCACTGTAACAGAAATTATGGAATAACTATAACATGTTTTATAATTTTATGTGTAACATGAAACATATAAGCTACAACATATGTTCTACATAATATATGATGTATGTTATGTATTATGTGTGTACCTTTAATGTACCAAGAATTTTATGGAAGCATGCTTCTAAAGATTCTACACTAAAAATATAAAGTACTAAAGAGAGAGAGATAAAGTGAGATTCAGATCTAAATAACTATAAAGATACACCATTCTATAGATGTAAAACTCAGATATTAAGATGCCCATTCTCCCGAAACTAATCTATAGAAACAAATGCATTCCAATACACATCTGCATGGCTTTTTGTAGAAATTGAAAGGCTAAGCCAGGTATGGTGGTTTACATCTATAATCTCAATACTAAGAAGGTTGAGGCTTAAGAATTCCTGAAAGTTTAAGGTCAACTTGAATTACATAGTGGGATCCAAGGCAGCCTGGACTACAATGTGAGCCCCTGTCTCAAAACAACAACAAAGAAATTGACCATCTAAATTTATACTGACATGAAAGCCAAGGGATATATAACGGTCAACAACTCTGTAAACAATGAATAAAGTTAAGAACTTACACTGCCTAACTTCTTGATTTATTATCATGATAAAGCCATCATGTTGACATAATGATTGGCAAATAAATTGATGTTGCAAGCACATCATCTTAGAAATTGACTCCTTCAATTATATGGCCCTATGATACTGTAAATAACACCAAGTGAGTCCAAGAACAGTCTGTTAAATAAGTGGAGTTGGAATAATTGGACACCAATACAAAAAGCAGAAAATGAAATTTTCCCAGCCTCACATCATATGTACAGGTAACTCAAAATAGATTCTAGACCATGTACAGATGTGAAAACTCTAAAGCTTCACAAAACATGTGCCTGAGAGAAGACTAGTCTCAGATTGATAGATAGGTAGATATATACATACATACATAGGCAGGCAGGCAGACAGACAGACAGACAGATAGATGTCCTAGTTGAGCATCGAATCTCAGCAATGAAGAGACGGAGCCAGGAGGATCAGGAACCCAAGGCCAGTATTAGCTACATAGTGAATTTGAGGCCAACTAGGGATACATGAGACCCTGTCTCAAAAGAAAACTAAAATTCTAATACTTAATAATGAGGCATAGTTTTGTAAATGTTTGCATAGGTTCTTCACATAAGAAGATACACTAATGCCAAAAATACATAAAATAACACATTATTAATTGTCAGAGAATTCCAATTTTAAAAGAACTATAAAATATACCCATCCACTAGAATGGCTTCAATTTAAAAGGCTGACAACACTAGATGCTGGCAAAGACACAACTGATCAAAATGCAGAGAACAACTGCCCATGGGGTGTCAAGCCTCAGTTGACACATTTATAATGTAACCTCTATACCTAAGGCTCAAAGAACATCATAGAAGAGGGAGCGGGAAGATTGTAAGAGCCAGAGGAAACATCCCAGGTGTTCATAAATAAGAAACTTGATAAGCAAACTGAAATGTAAGTGAATTCACAAGTTAAAATATAAGTGTTAGTCGGTATGCACTCACTCATAAGTGGATAATAGCAGTAAAGGAAAGAATAACAAGCCTACAGTACATGAATCCAGAGAAGCTAGGTAACAAGGTGAACCCTAAGAGAAACATACATAGATCCCCTTAGGAAGGAGAAATAGGCAAGATTTTCTGAGAGAATTGGGAGCATGGGGGTGGGGAGAGAAAAGAGAGTGGAATGGGGAGAAGGGGAGAAGGAGGGAGAAGAACTTGAGGGAACTGAATAGTCTAGATGGAGGAAGGACAGTGATGAGAGCAAGGAAAGAGATATTTTGATTGAGGGAGCCATTATGGGGTTAGCAAGAAACTGGCACTGGTGAAATTCCCAGGAACCCACAAGGATGATGGATGCTAAGACCCCAAGCAATAGTGGAGAAGATGCCCAAACTGGCCTTGCCCTGTAGTCAGATTGATGACTATCTTAAATGTCACCATAGAACCTTCATCCAGGAACCCATGGAAGCAGAGGCAGAGACCCACAGTGGAGCACTGGGCTGAGTTCCCAAAGTCCAGTGGAAGAGTGGGAGGAGTGAGAATACGAACAAAGAGGTCATGATGGGGATACCCCACTGAAACAGCTAACCTGAGCTAACAGGAGTCCACCAATTCTGGCATGACAGCAAGGGAACCATTACAGGACCAAACCAGGCTCTCTGAATGTGGGTGACAGTTTATGAGTGGGATAGACTGTGGGGCCACTGGCAGTGAGACCAGGATATCCCTACTGCCTATACTGAGTTTTTGAATCCCATTCTCTTTGAAGGGATACCTTGCTCAGCCTAGATATAGTGGGGAAAGCCATGGTCCTTCCTCAAAGCAATGTGCTAGACTTTGTTGACTCCCCATGGGAAGCCTTACTCTCTCTGAAGATAATATGGATGGAGTATGGAATGGGGGGAAGGTAGAGGGAGTAGAAGAAGGGGAGAAAGTGGTAACTGGGGTTGGTATATAAAATGAGAAAAGATAGCTTTTAAAAAAATATATTTAAAAAATTCTGAAATGGGAAAAATATGTGTTATGCCAATTAAAATTCTAACATGGACTGGTGAGGGGTTCAGGAACCCCTGAACTGACTGACTGGTTTTGTGTGTCAACTTGACACAAACTAGAGTCACCAGAGAAGAAGGCGCCTCAACTGAGGAACTGCCTCAATGAAACTCAGCTGTAAGGTATTTTCTCAATTAAGGATCAATGAGGGAGGGTCCAGACCATGGTGCGTGGTGTCATTCCAGGGCTGGTGATCCTGGGTTCTAGAAGAAGGTGGGTGGGCAAGCCACAGGGAGCAAGCCAGTAAGCAGCTCCCCTCCATGGCCTCTGCATCAGCTCCTGCCTCCAGGATCCTGCCCTGTTTGAGTTCTTGTAGATGAAAATTTCTGTCCTGCCTGGTCCCATAGCCATTCAGTCCCAAAGAAACACACAGAGGCTTATATTAATTATAAACTGTTTGGCTCTTACAACTTAAATTAACCCATAATTCTATGTTTATCCACGTGGATTGACACCTTTTATCAGTGCAACATTCTCATCTTGCTTCCTCCATGTCTGGCCTTCTTTCCAGAATTCTCTTAGTCTGGTTGCCCCACCTATACTTCCTGCCAATTAGTGTTTTATTAAACCAATAAGACTGACAAATCTTTACAGGGTACAAGAATATTATCCCACAGCAAGTTCCTGTCCTGGCTTCCTTCAGTGATGAACAGCAATGCTAAAGCGTAAGCCAAATAGGCCCTTTTCTCTCCAACTTGCTTTGTGGTCATGGTGTTTCATCTTGGCAACAAAAACCCAAATGAAGACAGCTCCACATCCTAGTTGAGGAGTTATTGACAGTTGATGGCTTTTGGGAAAGGGTGAGTTAATTTTCTTGAAGGGTGTGGCCCTTGAAAGAGTAGCCATGCTTGAGTAGATGACCCTATGCCCTGGAGCATATGGGCAGCACAGACAGAGCTCAGTGAGTTGGGGAAAGGGGTCATGAAGTTGCAAGGGTGAAGAGGAATGGCTCTTGAAGGGATGGGAGAGTCGTGATTAATATGATAAACTGCATTGTATGCATCTGTGACATTCTCAAATAATTAATATTACATATGTGTGTGGTAGAATCTAGGCAATGCTGTATTTGCATTTTTCATTATAAAACAATTGTTAAATTAAAACTATAGATAGCCATGTTCCCACTCCTCTGAGATACTTTAAACAGACGTTCTGTTTTCTTCCAATGAGGATAAAGCTTGTTTATTGACCTAGAGCACATTATGGAATAGGCAGGTCTGATTCACCAGGCCCTCATTAATTCATCCCAACACTTAACAGTTATTTGTTAAAGCGTCAGCTGCTTGACAAGCACACGAAAGAAAGGGAAAATGCAGAACAATGCATGCAAATAATTATTCTCTATCACCCCTAGTAACTGACTCCGAAGGGAAGGCGTTGGGAAAGGGACACACACAACGGGAGAGCATCTTTATTCCCAGACACTTTGTATGTTATACTTGACCAGTGAAAACAGCTATTTTCAACATGGAAAACTTAATACTGTTAACCCAGAAATAATTGGCCAAACATAAATGTCATGTTTAAATCGTTCTTTGAATGTATTTTCAGGCTGGGAAACAGGGGGGAAAAATCAGACATTAGGGAAGGAGAGGGCCTCACTAACATAACATGCGATTTTTCAAACGCTGGTTTTATGCTGACAGATTGAGGGAACTCTGAATGTCACTTCTCGCAAAAGCTATTAAGCAGAGTGCTTGAACAGAGCTGGAGGACCTAGCAACAGAAGAGAGGGAGAAAGGTTTCCAAGGCGAAAGGGTTGCTTGTTGCAGAGCTAAAACTTGAAATTGCCACGCCTCCAGGTCTTGACCAGGAAAACGAACAGCTTGCCAGTGCCTTAGCCTAATAACAGCTTTGTTTTCCTGAATGATGCCGGACTGATTAGACCCATATTTTTTTCAGCACACGACTTTCTGGTGTAATTCGTAACGCCTTTTAGGATTAAGCACAGACACTGAATATTTGGGGGATATAAATACGTTCTGGTCTATGAATCTGCTGCTTCTCCCAGACACCTAGGCCAGGTTTCAGAATGGAAATCAGGCACAGACCCAGGTTTTCCTATTACCCTCTCAAGACACCATTGTGTGTGCCTCTGAGGGATTTCGATGTTAAGAGATGTGCTGGAATAGCAACAGAGTCTGAGAATTTGCCAAACAGCGCATGCGAAGCCCTGCCTGGTGCTCATTCTCAAACTACACTGGAAGCTTTGAAACACACACGAGTATCATGACTCACTTCCAGAGTGGGGGCATTTTCTTTCCTGTTTTGTCCAAATTAGCTTTCAAATTTTCCATCATTTGAAAACCTCCCTAAAACATCTTTCTTTTCAACAACCTGGAGGGGAGGTCTCTCAATTTTTACCTCCATTTTTCTTTTCATTTCTTCTGCCTACCTCGGGTGTTAAGAGTCGCTCTGAAGGAGGAAGCCACAAAAGGACTATTTTATGCCTGGAAATGAAGTGAGGAGAAGTGGCTGGCAGTGCTTTCTGCAGAGGTGAAGCAGGCACATCACAAATGGTATTTTTGGACTGTCTAAATTGGAACTTTGGGCATTTGAATCTCATGGGGATGAAATTACCTGTTTGTTCACTGGTTTCTGGGAACCACTGTAGAACAGAACGCCAGAAACTGCAACTCCCCCTCCCCACAGACAAAGGGCCTAATAATCAGAAGCATATTTTTTAGGGGCTGGAGAGATGGCTCAGCAGTTAAGAGCCCTTGTTGCCATTGCAGAGGACAGAGATTTGGTTCCTAGCATCCATATTAGGAAGCTTCTAACCACCTGTAACTCTGGGTCTAGGAGATCGCGTATGCTTTTCTGGTCTCCTTGGTTACCTGGACACAAACACATGAAATAATTAAATCTTTTTCAAAGTGCATTTTAATTAGCTCTTTCGCCCTCCAACACTGTAGAAAGTGCATAAACATGCACCCACTCGCAGAGGTGCCTTCCCTTGTCTTCTCCAAAGCCCCACCATATTAATAACTCTAGCATGTGGCTAGAGACCACACACCAAACAATGCTGCCCTGTGACTCAAAAGCAAACAGCAGACTCAAAACTTTAAAATGTCCATTTATTTGGTGTGGTTCATAAAATCTCTACCTGGCTGGAGAGCTCACAATCTTCAAATTGTGAAGTCATGGGACAATACGATATAGGGCAAAGTCAGAGGCAAATGTCTTGGGACCACATTGAAATTGCCATCTGAAAACTGAGCCAGGCAACTGGCCCTTATTTCATGAGCGTACTTGCTTCTCCTGACAGCAGGCATGGGATTTCTTAACAAAGAAAAAGGGGCTCTTCCTGTAAATAGTGCCCCCAAGGCATTCATGTACTAAATTCACAAGCTTTCCCCTCCATCTGAATTCTGCCATTGAGTCAATTCAAAGCCTTTTTAGGTCCCTGCTAGTTCTTTGTTACTTCCTTATCTCCCAAACCATCCTTGCTGTCTTTCCAATGTTTATTTAAGATTTGTTTTTAATTTTTTACAGCATTCCAAAAAGCCCTGCTTAAAAACGTAAGATTCTAGCCATAAACAAAGGACATAGAGCCTATAGTTCGTGATCCTAGAGAAGCTAAATAAGAAGGTAAACCCAAAGAAAAACATATGTATCCTCCTGGATATTGGAAGTAGACAAGATTGCCGGGCAAAAGTTGGGAGCAGTGGGGTGAGGGTGGGGTGGGGTTAAGGAGAGATGGGGAGAGAGAAGGGAGAAGGGGAGGACTGGGGAGAGTTTGGGGGAATGGGATGGTTGAGATGGAGGAAGGGTGGATATGGGAGCAGGGAAGAAGATATCTTAACTAAGGGAGCCATTTTAGGGTTGGCAAGAGTCTTGGCTCTAGAGGGGTTCCCAGGTATCCAAGGGGATGTCCCCAGCTAGGTCCGTCCATGGGCAGCAGAGGAGAGGGTGACTGAATTGACCTTCTCCCATAGCCACCCTGATGAATATCTTGCATATCACCATAGAACCTTCATCTGGCAATGGATGGAGATAGAGACAGAGACTCACATTGGAGCACTGGACTGAGCTCCCAAGGTCCAGATGAATAGCAGAAGGAGGGAGATGAGCAAGGAAGTCAGGACCTCGAGGGGTGTGCCCACCCATGGAGACGGTAGGGCTGATCTAATGGGAGCTCACCAAGGCCAGCTGGAATGGGTCTGAACAAGCATGTGATCAAACCAGACTCTCTGAATGTGGCTGACAATGAAGACGGACTAAGAAGTCAATGATAATGGCACTGGGTTTTGATCCTACTCCATGTACTGGCTTTTTGGGACCCTAGTCTGTTTGGATGCTCACCTTCCTAGACCTGGATGGAGGGGGGGCTTGGACTTCCCACAAGGCAGGATACCCTGACTTCTCTTATGTCTGGAGAATGAGGAGGAGGGGCAATGGGGGGAGTGGGAGGGAAATGGGAGGATGGGAGGAGATGGAAATTTTAAATAAAAAATTGAATCAAAAAAAAAAGAATGTACTGTGGGCCTGGTGTGATGGTACATGTCTGTAATTCCCATCTTTGGGAGGAAAAGGAAGGAGAATGACAAAAGTTCAAGGCCAGCCTGGGCTACATATTAAAAACTTCTTAAAATACAACAATTTTTATTATTGAGGTAGAGCAGAAGAATTTGGGAAAGGGGTATAGTAAGAGGGACACCAAAGGAGCTGTATATGTGGGTGGATATGATAAAATATATTGTACATTTTCAGCAAATGTTACTTTCATCTCATAATTACCGCCTTACTGAAGATTCCTTTTAGTCTCAAGTAGCCAAAACTCAATCCACTTTACTTAAGTGCAAGAAGGGACATGCATTTATTTTTACATAATTTATTGACAAATTTATAAACTAACCAGCAAGAATTCAGAAATGAGTCTCTTGCGATTTCCTGCCTCTTTCTTTTATGCCGGTTTGGGTTCTTTCTCTGTCGGCTTGTTTTGCAGTGCTGGCAATTGTTCATAGGGTCTCGTGCATGTGGAGTGAGTATTCCATCACATCGTTACATCTCCTGCCCTTCTGTGTTAGTTTCGTTCTCCAGCAGCTACCCCTAAATGATAAGTACAAAGATGGAGACCAGTAAATAGCTCTGGGGTCAAGTGGTACCATCCAAAAGAAATAGTCCAACAATAGCCTCTGATGTGGAAGTGTCATATAACAATCTGTTGGTTTCATTGGTTAAGCAATAAAGAAACTCCTTGGCCCTGATAGGTTAAAACATAGATGGGAGGAGTAAACAGAACAGGATGCTGGGAGGAAGAGGAAGTGAGGTCAGACTTGACAGCTCTGCTCTCTGGAGCAGAGAAGCCATGCTCCCGTCTCCCGGGCAGATGTGAGCGATGAAGCTCCGACCCAGGATGGACATAGGCTAGAATCTTCCTGGTAAGCGCACCTCGTGGTGCTACATAGATTATAAGAAATGGGTTAAGAGGTTGAAACTAATGGGCCAAGCAGTGTTTAAATGAATACAGTTTGTGTGTTGTTATTTCGGGCATAAGCTAGCAGGCGGCCAGGGTGCTGGGGACGCAGCTCCGCCGCTCCTATTACAACAAGCCTTAAGGAAGGTGATGGAGATGAGTAGACAGTGGTCCCCAGGACCTGGAAAAGAGGCCGAACACCACCAGAGTAGCCAAGCTTTAGATCAGGCTGTGGAAAACACAAGCTAAGAGGAAAGAAGATTCAAAGGCAATAGCTCTGATTTCCTGTGGGACTCCTTTTATCCCAGCACCTTATCTGGTAGAAGGTACAAGAAAATATCACTGTCCCTCCAATTGGGAGGCTCGAAACCAGGAATCCAAGGATGCACCCTCATGCTGCTGAAACCTAGATACATTTGATCCAAAAAGCTATGACCTTCTGAAAACAAAGCCTTAACTCTCAAACCCATGGGAGTGGGTATCCCTGAAGGCTCCATTTTTGTACTTGATCTTTTAAAAACTCTCTGGTGATTTCATGAGCCCATTGATTGATTGGGTTGTTTGATTTCCTGGTAGTTTTTAAATTGTGCTACTCATAGGAAAATGGATGCAACTGGAGATCACGTTATCGAACAAATCAAATCAAACTCAGAAAGACAAATATTTCTCATTTGTGTGTCCTAGATTTTATATAGTGATACATGAAATCATATCTGTACACTGGACATGGAAGTAGAAGTGGCAATGTATAGGGGAACAAAGGAGACTTAGAAGGAAAGGGGAGGGTACTGGAGTATGAGAGGGAAACACAAGGTATATTATATACATGTGTAAAATTGCCCTTATAAAACCCACCACTGCATAATGAATATACCCCTGGTTTTTGTTGTTGTTTATTTAATTGTTTTTGTTGTTGTTTTGGGAGTTTTTCAGTCCTATACTGGTGCAGGAGAAGAATTCCGTTTTTTTCCAGTAGTCAGAGGGACAAAGAATCCACAAAATGTTTTCTTGAATGAGGCTTGGTGGTAGTAGCACCCATCTAACTAGGGCAAATCCCTTTGAATATATCAAACTGCTTCTGACAACTTTTAGATTTTAGATTTTAAAGTTATTTGTCAGATTTTTATGATTCTCAATTACACACAGGATGATGGGTTTAAAACAATCATTCCTGAAGTTTCATTAAAACAATGCAGCTATAAGTAAGAGCATTAATTTCAAGACGTCCTATTGAAATAAAATGCACACTTTCTAGACTTTAATGCATCTAAAGCCAGCAATTTTATAAAATTGCATCCACTTTTCAAAGCTCATATTGCCCCATGAAAGCAGCCTTTTGAAAAGGAAAGGGGTGTTTGATTTTCTAATGTCTCCATTTAGCCAATTATAGACAGGTTTTCATACATCATCTCCTTAAAAATATTATAAAAGCCCCTGCCAGTCATGTTCCAGTGTTGCTTGGAAATGTTAAAGGCATTAATTTCATTGAACTATAGGAAAATTTAAGATTAGAAGATGATAAAAAGATAAAAAAAATAAGCCCATTTTTCTCAGGTTCAGTGCCAGCTCAATCACATCGAAACTGCTAATTTTGACAAAAGAAATAGTGTCTGTCTTTGGGGAGACCGACATATAAACTGATGGTAATCATTGTAGGCTTAGAAGACAGTTATATTTCATTTTTGAGACAGGGTTTCATACAGCCCAGGCTAGCCTTGAACTCTGTATAACCAAGGCAGACTTTGAACTTTATGTCTTTTAGCCTCCAGCTGTCAAGTGTCGGGATTACAGGTATAAGATTCCACATAGGAATGGCGTTGTACTGGGAATTAAATCCAAAGGCTTTGAGTAAGTGAGGCGAACAGTCTCCAATTGCACTGCATCATTGCTTTCCCCAAAACCTATTTTTCTAACTTAAAACTACAGTCATGTGCCACCACATCCTGAAAATGACAGTTTTCTCTTCAAAAAAAAACATACATAATTCTTATTGTTACATAGATAGATAAGAAAACCATAGAAATCACTAAAACTCACTATTTCTAGATAATCAGTGTAAGCGAATCTCTAAATAGCATCCATTTTTATAACTCTGAACAGTTTCAATCTTAATAAATCAAGAACAGGTGGAAACTGAGAAAATGTTAAAATGTTGGCTTAAATAAAAATCACATTAAATAAGATAAGAAAAATGAAAACAGGAGTAAGTGTCTAATTTCATTTGTTTCCCAAAAATATTTCCTCCATCCCTTCTACATACTAGTTTGGTGTCCATATTTGAGAATATGACAGTCTCTTAAATGATCCTCCTATAATTTGCCTCCTACTTGATGCCTTTGTACAATCCCCTTCCATACTAACTAGAACTGACCTGTGTATTGAGCCAGATAACGCTGGAGAGGCTGGAGAGATGGTTCAGCGATTAAGATCACTTGCTGCTCAATCAGGAGAACTGGAGTTCAAACTCCAACCTGCAAACTGGGTGATTCACAAATGCCTAAAACTCCAAATCCAAGGGAGCTGATGCCCTCTACAGGGGCTCATATATACTCACACAGACAGACAGACAGACAGACAGACAGACAGACAGGCACACACACACATACACACACACACACACACACAATAAAATAATTTGGTTTTGCAATGATAAAACTGAAATGAAGGAAGGTGACATTGAAACCCTGAGTCATACAGACTGGCTTCTGTCTTGCTTTCTCTTGGATTACTGACTAAGGAGAAAGGGACACTGGAAAGGCCCATGCAACTAGGAATTGAAGTTTACTTGCAATAGCTATGAAAGTGAAGTAAGGGGCTGATGAGTTAGCTCAGTTCCATGTTCTGGACCCACATGATGGAAAAAGAGGGCAAACTCAAGGTACCCTCTGACCCCTGCATGCCAGTCATGGCATGAATGCACCCTCACACATACACATCATACACAAGCACACAATCACAACGTCTTTAAACGAAATTAGAAAAAGGAGTCCGAATGTAAATGAAACTATTGTAAGGAATTCTACGGATTTAAACCCAAACAACAAGTAGCATGTTACCCTCAATTGTGATCTGAAGTCAAATGATGTGCTCTAGGTTCTTGAAATCAATTTCAAAATTTTGCTATGAACCCGGACAATTAGTTTGCTGTGTCAAAGTCAGTGAAAAGAAACCTGACTTACTTTAGTTTCATATTCCATGCCGTAAATTATAATTTTTGCAAACTACACAAGTATGAATATGCAGTTGATATGAAAGAGTAGTGTCTTAATAAAAATGGCTTCTTTTTTTAACTGCTATAATTTGGGAAATGTTATTTTTTTAAAAAACCTCCTCTCTTTGTGAAAAATGTGTTTTCAATTTACGGCAGTAAGTAATTAATTTTACTGGTAATTCAATAAATTTGGAAGCTTCTGGGCTACATTAAAGCAGTCTACCTGCCTGGCTGAGGAGCCAACTCTCTAAGTCTCTTTTCCTGTTACTGTGTTAAAACACAGGGGTGGGGTCAACATAGGAAGGAAGAAAGGGTATATTCTGGCTCACAATTCAGGGTACAACACATCACAGGGTAGTCAAGATGGCCAGCGCCAAAGCAGCCATTCATCTGGTATCCTTAGTAATGAAGCCGGGACGGATGAATGAATGTTGCTGCCCACTCGGCTCCCTTTACCACTTTTACAGCCCAGGATCCCACCCGGGGAATAGACAGTCCACGGTGGATGGCTCTTCTCATCTCAGTGAACATAATTAAGATGATGCATACCCTCCAAACCTGTCTCCCAGGTGACTACCAATTTGGCCATGTTGACAGGTAACAGTAAGTGCCACATCAACTCTCTGCTCATGCTGGGAGGAGCAACTCAAGTCGTGTCGGGAAGATGGTGAGCTATAATAATAAAGCCTGTGGTATAGTTATTCTACTTACCTGCTAAAAGGTTGTAATCGGGAAACCAAACAGAAAGTAAAAGAGTAACTGGCTCTAAAGGTACAGGGCTGTAATCTCTGCTACTGGAAAGGCTAAAACAGGAGGACTGCCCAAAATTCAAGGCCTGCTTGGACTATAGAATGAGTTATAGAATAGGCTGATGAATTTAGTGAGACCCTGTTTCCAAATAAAAGTATAAAAAAGGTTAAGGTACAGCTCATTAGTAGTATTTTGACTACCATGGACAAAGTCTAAGTTCAATCCGCAATTTATTTAAAATTTATACGATATAATATATATAATATCATAAACAATATATACAACTTCAATGTTCCATTTTAAAAAGTAAAAAGATAGGGCCATGGAGATGGCTCAGCAGATAAAGTGCTTATCATACAAGTATAGGGACAGTTTGGATCCCCAGAACTCACCTAAATGCTGGGTTGATATGCTAGCCTCTCTACAAAACCAGTGCTCAAAAGGCAGAGACAATGGATCCCAGAAAACAAGCTAGCTGGCCAGACTATCAGTGAGCTCTGGGCTCAGCTGAGAGAGTCTGCCTCAATGAATAAGGTGAAGAGTAGTAAAGAAAGACTCCCAATGTTCACATCAGGCATTTGTGCCCCAAACACATGTATGTCCACATACGCAAGCATATACGCAGACACACCAAACACACATACACACCACAGAAAAGGAAACAGTGAGGTAGCGGTCCATGCCTGAAATCCTAGCACTCAGGAGGCAGAAGCACAAGGAAGAGGAGTTCAAAGCCATCTTCAGCTACATGGTGACTTAGAAGACAGCCTGGGTCACACACGACCCTATCGTCAAACACAAAAACCAAAAGTGACAAGAAACGTGAAATTCAACTTTAATAATACATTTCACTTAACTTATAATTCATGTATACTAAATATTATCATTTTAACAAACAATAAAATACTGAGAGAGTTTTACATTCATTATTTTTCTATGAATTCTTCAAAATCTGGTGTTTATTTCTTTATACTTGAAGTACATCTCATCTCAAATGCCTACCAGGCATATATGCCTAGCATCTGCCATGTTCAGCCACATGGGTCCAAATGATCACCTTCTATGCTCAGGCAAAACTCAAACAAAAAATAAAGGAAATGTACTATGAATAATGGCAGAAGCACACGAAAAGCCTATCCGACTCACTCAGTTTTCAAGATGACTCACCTCTTTTTGTCTAAAGGTCTTAGTGGTCAGGATTGACCTAGGAGGGGCTGCAGGTGCCTTTTATAAACCGCCGAAGAGTACTTTAGGCACAGAAAGTTATACACTGGATATAGTATACAGTCTGTAAAAAGGTAACCAGATCTGCCATTGAAGGATGAAAGCATCTACTAGCTACACACTGCGTGGACAAGAGTGTTATATCCCAAACATACTTTATTCATGAGCACAAATTTAAATTTTATGAAAGTTTCGAATGTAGGGATTTTGTGAGCGATAGTTCAGTGGTTAAGAGCACATACTGCTCGCACAGAGGAGTTGAGCTCAGTTCTCAGCACCCATGTTGAGTGGCTCACAACTGCCTATAACCCCAGCTCCAGAAGATCTTGCAATGGGAGTGTTGGTAGTCATTTAAGAGATTGTCCCGGCACATACAAAGAACTGCACATCAGGGAAAGATAGGAGTCTGAGCCTGGGAGAAAGAGAAAATGACAACTTTAACCTTTCGAGATGGGATGGGTCCTAAGGCTGGGAGTCTGCTCAGTGGACACTGGCTTGGGTATTTTATAGGGTCCCTAGGTCCTCTCCTTTCTCCTACTGGTCCTTTTGAGAAACCCTCCAACCACCCATGCCTTCAGAACAGTTCTCTTCAGACTGTTTTCTGAGATCAAGCAGCTGCCATCCCAAGAAGCCCGCTTTCCTTATCTATGTGTTCAACTCTCCTTCGATCTGATGATCTCTTCTGATTTCCATGGGCACCTGTATTCATGTGCACACACCCACTCAGTAATACACATGCCCATAAAGAAAATAAACATTAAAGCATCTATCTATCTATCCATCCATCCATCCATTCATCTATCTACCTATGAGCCATTCTTAGCACACAAGGCAAGCCACAACAGAAAAAGGGGCCAGATTTGGCAACTGCTGACCTAGAAGCTAAGAATTTTACTATTTCGTTAATTAATTTTTCATCTGTGTGTGTTGTGTCCACGTATGCACGTGTGTTCACATCTAGCTTCTATGTGGATGTTGGAGATCTATTCTCGTGCTTGCACAGAAGCACTTAATCCACTGAGCCACCTCCCAGTCCAAGAATTTTAACAAGGTGTGCTAAGAGGTTAATTTAATTACAGGATGTGGGGAACCAGAATACATCACTCTTAAACATAGAGGATACTTGGGTGATAATCAATAGGCAGATACAAGAAAGCCCTTGTATCTGCCTAAAAGCAGGACATAGATTTACAAAGATAAAAGCTACGCAGCCACTGCTCTGTGAGGAAGAACAAAAATCAACCTCAGAAGGACTGGAGAGATGGCTCAGAAGCTAAGACAACTTGCTACTCTTAGAGAGAATGCAAGTTCAGTTCTTAGCACCCACATGGCTGCTAACAACTATGCCTCCCATCCCAGATGATCAGACACTCTCTTTCTTTTGTTTGTTCGGAGGGTCTCACTATGTAGTTCGGACTCTCCTGGAACTCCCTCTGTAGGCCAAGCTGTCCACTAACTCACAGACATCCACCCACCTCAGCCTCCTGAGGGCTGAAATTAAAGTCGTATGCCACTATACCAGGCTCAAACACCCTCTTCTGGTCTCTGAGGGAACTTCATGCACATGGTGTATAGAAATACACGCAGGGAAACCATTCACATACATAAAATAAATATAATCTTTTTGAAATCAACCACCAAAGACCATTTAAAGTCGTACGGGCCTAAAGGCAATGGAGGAAGAGTTTACATTAACCAGCTTCATAAACAAGCCTTTATCTTCCAGTTGCTTGCCTCCCCCAAAGTTGCTCAACCTAAACTCAGACTTCTTCGCCCTTTGCCTTCTCATTTTCCTAAAGATTTACCATCCTTGACTGAAGATTCTGTATCAGCTAAAACCTGAGCCATTTGTTTGAGCTTCTCATTCCCCACAAGTCTCCTTGAACAAACAGGAGTGGCCTTCACCTTTTCTCTTGTTCATCTCTTCTGCTACAGGTATCTGTTCTGACTAAAAGCCTGCGGGGGCTGAAGGGAAATATTTTTCTTCTCCCTCAAGGACATATGTTGAAAGGTAACTAGAACTTTGGCCAAGCTTGATAACACATTCCAGTGAGCTCAGCACTTGAAAAATGGAGACCAAGGAACAAACTTCATAGCTAGTCTCAGCCTTACAGAAAATGTGGAACAAGCCTTGATTATATAAGACATTGTCTCAGAAAGTAAGGTAGGACTATGGCCAAGCATAGAGACTTATTCATGTAAGTCAGGACTGGGCTACAGAATGGCATGTCGTGTCTCAAAACAGCACAAAATAAAAAAAAAAAAAACAAAATCCTCTGGAATCAGGAGAAAACAGGTTCTCTAACCATCTCTAGTCTGACCGTCATTTTGACATAGGTAAATTTCTACACCACCATCATAATGATCTTCTCAGGGCCTCAGCTTCTGCCTGCCAGCCAGATAATTACCATGGCAACTCTAGTGACATCAACAATCGCTCACAGGCTCACAGTGAATTAAAATCAAAATTTAGTAACATCTGAACAGAGTCTGGGAAAATTTGCCGTTTAAAATACGGTTTTGTTAAGAAATAAGTAGGATTGCAGAGCCACAAATAGCTTTACTATTGCTGGGGCTGATTTGGAAACAATCCTTGCTATAAATAAGCCAATTATCATTACCACTTACGCATTACAATGAAAGGAAATTGTGTGACAGCCTTGAAGCCCAGTTCTAATTATTGTTTATGTGTAAAGATCTAATAGATCAATACCAGAAAATATTCAAATTTCAGACTCTTTACCATAATTTGCCCAAATATGTGGTTTTCTGCAGTATTTCACAGTTTCTTCTTCGGCTTTCTTTTCCATTATTTTAAAAACCCTCCAACAAATTTCACTAAGGCAAACTCAGCCAAACACTTAAACTAATAATAGAACTAGTTAAACAGCAAACCGTAGTTGGCTTGGCAAATTAAAGTAGAAATAGAACAAAACTTTGTTTGTCCTATTTTCTTATTAAACTAAGCTCACAACCAAAGAGTCGGGAGCCTGGGGTCTTCCTTAGCTACATAAGGAGTAAAAAGTAAGCCTTGGCTACATGAGCCTCATCCTAAAACAACAAAACGAAATTTTAAAACTATCCCCCCCCAAAGAAAGCATCTGTATTAAGTACAAATTCAAACTAGAAAGAACAATAAGCATTGGCTTTCTCCGAACTACTCTTACCTCAGTCTCTTTTCTCTAGCCTTTCCCTGTCATGACGACTGAAAAGCTAAAGTTGATTTAGCTCTTACTGTTCTTACAGTTGGCCATATCATATGGCTCTAGCCATGACATAAAGGCGGACATCTCTGGACAGCTACTTTATCTGAATGAAAAATGGACAAGCCTTTTGTCCTTCTGTCTCTTCCGTGCCTGAAACATAGAAATAATGCCTGAAGTCTAACAACCATCTTTCAACTCTGGGCACAAAAGCTACTTCCTAAGAACAGGAGACTGAGAGGAACCTAGAGTCTGGCTCCCTAGAGGTCACAGAAGAGCTATAGACAACCTGCATTGCCTGCCTTGGGCTTTGTCATTTGATGGGAGTAATAAAACTCTTTCTTACTTATACAACCAGGGTTTTTTGGTCTCTGGTAGTATTTTGCGGGGAGGGTTGTGGCTAACTGTTTTTATAACTGAAAAGCAAGACAAGGCAGGATTTCCTTGCCACCTGAAGCACAAATCAGAATTACCTCAAAGACTTGTCACAATTCATATTGCTGGACTAGGGTTTCAGAGTTTCTGAGTCAATAGGAGTTGGATGGTTCCCAAAAACTTCATGCATATGTGCATACACAGACACAGACACACACACACACACACACACACACACACACACACACACAGTCTCCGTGTATGCTTGTGTTAAACACTGAGCCCAGAGCCATGCCCAGATGCCCTACAAGTGAACTACACTTCAACACTCACATTTCCTTTCTAACTGATACAAATAGGCTGCTACTAACTAGACCAGGGTCCTCACTTTTAGAAACATTAAATTCCAGGCATAGTGGTGAACGCTTGTATTCCAACACGTGAGAGCTACAGGCAACAGGGTAAAGAGTTCCAGGGCACTCTGTTCCACATAACCAATTTGAGGCACTCCCGGGACATGTAAGACCCAAGTTCAAGAGATTTTTTTTAAAATATTTATTTATTATGTATACAATATTCTGTCTGTGTGTATGCCTGCAGGCCAGACTAGGGCACCAGACCTCATTACAGATGGTTGTGAGCCACCATGTGGTTGCTAGGAATTGAACTCAGGACCTTTAGAAGAGGAGGCAATGCTCTTAACCTCTGAGCCATCTCTCCAGCCCCCGTTCAAGAGATTTAAATAAATAAATATTAAGTAAAGCAATGTGAAATATAGAGAAGAATGGGCTTTGAAGACAGAAGAATCTCATCCAGTCCCAGATTTGGCCTAAGTATTAATTATGTGAACCCACCCCAAAAGCCCTTCTTACCTTTGCTTCTTTTGTGGTAAAAGAGAGATTATAATACGATAGTGGTATAGGTTAAACTAGACACGGCTGTAAGCTGTCAACTCTGTCCTTCAAACATATCAGGTATATAATAATTAGAAACAGTAAATAAATATCAACATAATTATAGATGCTCCTCAACTCATGACATGGTTATTTCCAGATAAATCTATCTTCTCCAGGTAGGTGGGAAGATACTCTAAGCCGAGAATGCCTCTCACGCACTCCACCTAGCCATACCGAACAACACAGTTCAACACTGCAGCACCTTGCAGAGTCCCAGCTGCTTACTCCCCTCAAAACAGCAAACCAAAACCAAGAAAGACCCCTGAATTGCATACATCTCATAGCACAATATGCAACCTACCATTATATAACTACACAGTATAGTATATCAGAGTCGCATGGCACAAAACAAACACAACTCAGGATAACGCGAGCATCTTCTCTCCATGGTCGTGCTCCATCGTGGCTTTGCTATTGGGAAAACACGTTCCCCCTCGAGTCTAATCTTCGGGCCAAATGTTCCTCTGTAATGTGCACTGCAAGTGTAAAGTAAGTGGTGGAAAGCTCTGCCAAGACTGTAGCTCTGCTCCTGCCTGGAGCAGAACAATAGCGAGGGAGTCAGAGCACACTGGCCAGGCTAGACCAATTACAGTGCCCTTTCCCTGTGTGTACTTATGCTGCCTGATGACAACTATTCTCTCTGTCCTTCTCTAAATTGGGGGTGACAGTTTGGAAGCCATTGGCTTCAATTTCTGAAAAAAAAAAGAAACCTTGACAACGAGAAGCAAGGATAAAAATCGCAGTCAATTTAAAGTGGTTGCTGATAAGCTGGCCCGGTGAAGCATCCTCACGCTGGCATGCTGTGAAGGAAATGGAATTTGCTGTCTCACTCTCTTCCCCTATTCCCTGCCACCTAGAGTCTCAAAGCATGTGTTCCAGTCGGAACTCCAAATTCTAAAAAGAAAGAGACAGGGGGAGAGAGAGATCCAGATTTCACGGACATGAGCTGGAACATGGAGAACCTGGAGGCCTTTCTTTCTGGGTAGAAAAAGAAAGCACTGACTTTTGTGCCTCAAGAGGAAAGGCACACTTTTACCATGGTCACATGACCTATACCAACAGCCTACTCCTTCTACCCAAAATGCCTTACTTCAAAAGGCCATCAGAAACAGTTATCATTGGCCAGGTGGGATGTCACACCTTTATTCCCAGGACTCGGGCGGTAGTGGCAGGTGAATTTCTTAGTTCTGTGGCAGCCGTATATAGTTAGACCCTGTCTCAAGAAGAAAATCATTATTTGAGAAATGTCTAAATCTGTCACTTTCCAGATAAATATTTCATCTCCTGTAGCTCCTTTCTCGGGAACTAGTCAAATCGTGTTTCTGTCAAAAAACATCACAGTTCTCACCTCAAAGGAGTAAGAGAATTTATTCTCGAATCAAATTTGAGTGACCATAACCCAGGAACATATACATTCAAGTTGTCCCAAATACTTTGCTCTAACATAATAATAGTTTTGTGGACATTTTATAGTTAGAACAAAAGAAAGTCATAAATCAAGACATTTCAAATACGTTGATGGCAACAGGTAGCTAGACCCAAAGGGAGCATTTCTACTATAGGTTTCATATGCTATCTGATGATAATTTTAGCCTTTGGGTTGCTTGATAATCTGTCGGTACATTTTGAGAAGGTTTCCTTACTAGTTAGGAGGATGTTAGATCAAACACAGAAGTGGGCAATGAACTTCAACAAAGGGGGTAGGGCTGAAGATAGTCCAAGATGGGCCAGCAAGGTGGCTCAGCAGGCAAAGGTGCTTAATACCAACCTGATAATCTGAATTTGATTGCCAAATAAACACTTGGGTAAAGGAGAAAATTAGCCCTGGAAAACACCACCAACTAGGAAACAAGCGTTAAATCCCCAAACCTGTGGAGCACATTTCTCATTCAAATTACTGCAGAGCCGACTGGGAAGCAAGGAAGCAGCAAGGTCTGGTCAATGGAAGCTGGGGTTTGGAGTCGGGTAGATGTGGATTTGAAATCATTGGCTAATCCAGGAGTTGCATGCGTTCATCTGATGCACTGTGTGCTTTCACTTCTTTATCTGTGAGGGAGGGCTAAAAAAGGACTGTCCTTGAAAGACTGTCCAGAAAATATCAGAACCAAACCAGCGTCCATTTAAAAGCAGAGAACAGCCCTGTGCATTTGAGAGTAGAGACAGAAGAATCCCAGCATGTCTACAACAGTGACCTTCTATCCTAAACGAAAGGTGCAAGCAGATGTTGATGGGTCATGCCAGCAGGGCCTACACAGCAAATTCGGGGCCAGTCAGATCAGGGCTACATAGAGAAATCCTGTCTCAGAAAAATAAAATAAAATCAGATGAAGAAGAATAGCGGAAGATACCACATGTGCGCGAGGGTGCATGTACCGGCACACACACGTGAGTGTACATATCACACACATCACTCCATGAGAGGAGAACGTGGAGGGAGAGCAAGAGAGGAGCCTCTGATCAAGAGGTGCAGTTTGAGCCAAGCGGACAAGAGATGCACTGTAAACAAAATGGTTGAGTTACACAGGGATCAGGATGGGGGAAGGGGAGCAGAAGCCCCGCCCTGAAAGGGAGAGATTTAGGTCAGGGGATGGGTGAGACGTGCTGGGAAGAGCCGCAGGTACTGAGTGACTCTGGGAAAGCTGGCCAGCATCCATTTTGATATGCTAATAGGCACCTCAATTAGCCCCTTGTCCCAGGTTTCTGAGATCTAACAGGGCCTATATTAGATGATGCTGAGAATCAGTTATAAAGAACCATGCAAGCACACTTTATTACAGAGTAAAGTTGGATACAGAGTTCAAGTCCCTGGGAAACCAAGCACAATATCTCTTCTTTTTCTCCTGCCTGGCCTGGAACTCACTATGTAGACCAGGCTGACGAGAGAGAGAGAGAGAGAGAGAGAGAGAGAGAGAGAGAGAGAGAGAGAGAGAGAGAGAGAGAGAGAGATTCACCTGCTTCTGCCTCCCAGGACTGGGGTTAAAGGCATGTACTTCCTGGCCGGGCAATACGCAACTTCAAGATGCATGCTCTGATTAACATTTTCAGTGTTTGCAAGAGGTCTGTATGCGCCACTCAGTCTCGGTGGAAATGCAAAGATGACTGGGAAATGAGAGTACACGCAGTGGAAGGCAAGCTTCACTACCACAGGAAGGCTTCCCGTCACCTTCCCACCTTCTGCCGCTGTAGCCCCATCACCCTAAACCATCACCGCAGCTATGCCTGCCAGGCCTTCCTCCAAATCCTCTCGGTAAGTTTAGTTCCATTCCACGGTGTGTAATTAAAGACCTAGGCAGTTTGGATGCTCACCTTACTAGACCTGGATGGAGGAGGGTGGTCCTTGGACTTCCCACAGGGCAGAGAACCCTGATTGCTCTTTGGGCTGACGAGGGAGGGGGACTTGATTGGGGGAGGGGGAGGGAAAGGGGAGGCGGTGGCGGGGAAGAGACAGAAGTCTTTAATAAATAAATTAAAAAAAAATAAAGACAGAACATACCCTTTTGTCCTCTGAGGATACAAAACAACAAGAATCCCTGGCTTTGCAGAGACAAAGATGGACAACATCATTGCTCTCATCAGTTGAGCATGAACTTTTGATGCAAAAACATGACTTTCGTTTACGGGATTGTTTATTTTCTTTGCTTGTTCACTTAAGAATGGGACTTCCTTGGTTTCCCTCCAAAACATAACTGGTCCTAGAAAGCTCCAAAAGTAAATATTTGGGGCTTTTCATAGCCTACATAAAAATAAATGGGCATGACTGTGTTCCAAATGAATTGGAGAGCGTGATGTTAACTTAAATAATTCAGAGGCAGAAGACAAATGTTCCATGCCTTCCCTCATATGCAGAACTCAGACTGAATAATCTGTCTCTGTCTCTCCTCTCTCACACATGACAATAAAATAGAAAGGAGATTATTTCTAACCTTTTATATTTATCTAATTTATTTTGTGTGTATGAATGTTTTGTCTGCATGTATGTGTGTGTGACACACGTGTGTCTGATGCCTGACATACAGGTTAGAAAAGGGCATTGGAACCCCTAGAGTACAGACATTATAAGTCACCATGTGTCTGCTGGGAGTCAATCTCCGGTCCTCTGAAAGAGCTGCCAGTGCTCTAACCCCTGAGTCGTCTCTCTAGACAAGCCTGGAGATTATTTAAGAAGAGGAAATGAAGCAGGAGAGCAGGAACAAGAGAAAGGATTGTGGATGAATATGATCAAAGTACATAATACACATGTATGTAAACATAATAAAGCCTGTTTTGTGCAATAAATATAAACACACACACACACACACATATATATATATATATATTACATGTATTATTTTTAGGTACTGAACACTATTTGGCTTATAGATTATAGTTTGCCAAGCCTTCTATCAGATAATACGTGTTCAAATCCTGGTTAAATACGTGAATATTTTTAAAAGAATTTTTCATTTTTACTTATATGTATCTATGTAAGTGTATGACATGTGTTCATGGGTACCTATGGTGGCCAGAATAAGGGATTAGATCCCTTGGAACTGGAGTTACAGGTGGTTGTGAGCGGCCTGATATGGGTCCTCTGAGCTTGGGTCCTCTGAAAGAACAGCAAGTGTTTTTTTTTTCAATTATTTTACATATATGTGTGTTTTGCCTGCATGCATACATACTGTACATACGGGCACTGCCATCACAACCCTTGGAGCTGGAATTACAGACATTTGTGAGCCACTACATGGGCCCAGGGAATCAAACCCAGCCCCTCTGGAAGAGTAACCAGTGTTATTAATTGCTTTGCCGTCCACATCTCCAGCCCAGTGTGGATATGTTTAAGGGCTGGAATTTGAAGACTACATTATTTTTTAAAATGCTGCATGAGCTTTCATTTCCTCAAATGTTCATCTCTTCCCTTCCATACAGACTTAGGGGAGGCCAAAGCAACTTTTTTGTCAGCCTCACAGAACCTCCTGAAAGTCAAGGTCTACACACAAAGCGATAAGAGCACGTGAACAGCGGTCTCTGAGAACCAGTCTGAATTTTTAGAAAGCAGTAAAAATGTTTCCAGTGAGCAGATTAGGATTTGTGGGAAATCCGGAACAGAGATAAAGAATTCAGGAATGAAAGTATGGTGTGTCCGTTTTTGACAATAGCGTTGTTTCATCAACTCCAAGGCACTGCTTGTGGGAAAAATGCTGCAAGATGTACCCCAAGTTCAGAGGTGTGAAAGAAAAAAAATAAGTGCCAGACAACTGAGGAAGATGCCAGTATGTTCATTTGTCCACAAACAAACCAATGTAAAGGACTATGTAGAGATGACCTATAAGTCCCCAGGACTTAAGGACTTGTGCACAATCTAAGTATATGTGTGCAGTTCCCACATCCACTTAATTGGTTCATTGTTTTATTTGCTTATAGGGAAGAGACTGCTGGGCAGAATAGGTATTATAATCCTACGTGTAAGGCCTTAGGGAAGAGAATGCTAAATATGGTCCATAAGGGCCATTCACTGAAATTGATTGCCCCACAAAGACTTCAGACATGACCTGAGTTTGCTTCTTAGTCCTTTGTACTTGCCCCCCCCAAAGAATTTTCTGACCACAGAGTTCATGTTACTGCAGTTCAGAAAACTGAATCTACATTAAATGTAAGACACACAATTATTTCACATATCTCTAGGAAAGGTATACAGACTACTAAAGCCTGATCCTCTGTCGTTTATCATATCCATCACTAGTCAGGCAGAACGGCTCACCCCCAACCATCCCAGCACTCCAGAGACTAAAGCAAGAGGATTGTTATGAGTTCAGGGCCATCCTGGGCTCTGTAATAAAGTCCAGGCCAACCAAAGACTTGTTTTAAAAGAATAAAATAAGGCTGGGTGCAGTGGTACACACCTTGAATCACACCATTGAGACAGGTGGATCTCTGAGTTTGAAGCCAGCCTAGTCTTCCTAGTGTGTTCCAGGATAGCCAAGGCCATAGAGTGAAAACCCTGTCTCAAGTAAACAAAGATAGCAATTTTACATCATCAAATATGGGTCACATTTGTTACGGTGGTATGTGTGCTTGAAACTGATAAACATCCGTACTTTGATACTTGTCAGTGATTTTCAGTAAGTCTTGGTATCTGTGCTGAAAGGGGACACCTACAACGATGGTTATCTCATTTCTTATGTGGAATGAGGTAGGAGAAAGCTTGTCCTAAAGAATATTCCCGGTGAAACCCCAAGTCATGTTGTCAGCAGCAGCAGCCTGAGAAATTGCTTAGCTAGGGCCCTCCATTCAGGTAAAGCTAGGTTCTTGACTAAGCTATCAGAAAAAACATTCTGGATGAGTTCAAGTGAGACGAGAGACAGTGTGCAACTGAAATGTAAGCATGGATATTTGGCGATGGAGATGGCGGAGAAACGGATGCTTAGGTGCCTTCGAAATGGCACTATAGAATTCTGTAGCTTTCTTCAAAGGATGTAATTCACAAGCATCAAAGGTGAAGCAAAAATTCAGGGCAAAACTACAAGTTGGTTTGGTTTGGCTGTTGGGAGAGCTGGCTGCTCTTCTGGAGGACCTGAGTTCAGTTCCCAGCACTCACAAGCCAGCACTCAGCTCACCCGTGTCTGTAACTCCAGCTGGCCTCCACGGGCACCTGGACACATAAATAAAAATAAGGTAATGTTTAAATGCAAGGTGGCTTACTTCCTGTCCCCCTCTTAAGCCAGGGTCTCTCTATATAGTCCAAGGAGGCTTGAAACATCTTATGTAGACCAGGCTGGCCTACAAGTGAATCAGAGAGATTCACCTGTCTCTGCCTCTCAAGTGCTGACAAAGATTGATATATGCCACCAGCCTGTTCCCCTTTTGCCTTATGTTAAAGAACTTTCTGTGTGGTGCACGCCTATAGTCCTGGCACTTGGGGGACATAGGCAAAACGATCACACCCAAGTTTAAGGCCTGCCTGGTCCCTGTAGTGAATACCAAGCAAGTGAGGGCTACATACTGACACTATACCTGTGAACCTCTACCAAAAAAAAAAAAAAAGCACCACAAACAAAAATGCATTTTTCTTTTGTAAATGAAATTGAAGGGTACATCTTTTAGATCTGAGGAGTTCTGAAGTGTTGAAACTCAAGGCCACAGACACTGTAGCCTTAAATAGCATAGTTTCTTTGTTACTTCAACATTCTTGTTGGAGATATCTTGGGAAACAAGTGCTCCAATGTAGACAAAGATGATTTTTTTTTTTATCCACCCTGTTGAAGTTTCTGACTCCCAGCCAGGTTCTGGAGTAAGGGGGGTCTCCTTGCCTTGTCCCCTTAATTTCCCCCTGCCTCGGTGGGAAAACTTCTTATTAGAGAATGTGAACGGTGGTCCAACCTGGAGAGAGGGTGGGGCAGTGGGGAGGTGAGCTAAGAGCTAACGTGGGCGTGTGAAGTCGTGCAGAGGTCAGGTGGAAAGCTCTCCTTTGTGAGCCCCAAAGATGAATTAACCCCTAAGCAAAGCAGCTTGATAGACCCTGGCCAGAGCTCCAGTTCAGTGCGATCTGAAGGCCACAGACAAAGGGGGGCAGCTGCTATAACAGGAGTAAGAGGCTATACTCTTCTTCCTCCTGGGACCCTCTTTCCTCTCAACGTGTACCACAGTGGGCAGCCGCAGTTCATCCATGCTCAGTACCCACTGGACGTTCTGAGGACTCCCTCTTCCTTCTTTCCATATTCAGTCCTTTCTTCAGAGCCAGCATCTGACACTCTGACCCTCTGGAGCAGGAGGGAGCAGTCCGTGTTTCTGGTAGTGCCTGAGCCTGCTGTTTTCCCCTCTTAGCTAAACTCCTGACCTGACACAATTATAGGTAACCAAGTTTACGCTTTGTCTGGGGTTATGAGTCGGGCTTTCACCACCACCCCCCTTTTCTTTCTCACAACTGATTTGTGGCCAATTCTAGTTTGTGAGGATCCCCTGAAAGTCTGTCTGACCTGAACCACCAGGTAGCTTTGGCTCCCACATGAAACTGAGCTTCACCTCCACCAGTCAAGAGACTCTTTATTCTCAGGGAACGTCCCAGTCTAAGGCATGATGTGAATCAGTGCAATGACCCTTGGTCTCACACTGACCACGGGGAAGATTTGTCCTTTAGGGACCCCTCTTTGAGGAACATGGCACTTCGAGTGGTACTAGAGTCTTGCCCCTTCCCCCACCTCTGATTCATTCCTGGCATGTTTGCTCAAAACTGGGTCTAAATTTGATCTTCAGTCCCTCAACTCTGAGAGAGATGATTGCGTACGGCCACGCTATACCATCTTCCTCACACTCAGTTCCCAGTGACATCCTTGGTTAGTCCTCCCTTTGTGGTCATTTGAGTCCATGCTCAACTTCCAAGCTTCTCTACCACCCTTCTACCTGACAACTCTGCTCCCACCTCCCTGCCTGTCTTGGCCACTTGTCTCCCCGTCTTCCTCTCTATCTCAGACCCCATACCCAACAGCTCCTCCTCCCTACCCAGATACACTCTTTCCCTAATGTACTAGCTCATGACCTTCTTATAGGGGATCAGTTCAAACTCAGCTCCCCCTTCGCGGGAGACATCCTTTCCCTTTGCGGGGTCACTAATGGAGACTTTGGCATTATCCAGCCACACATCCGCACGTCTGACCTGTACTGAAAACAAATGCTTTCTGTGCATCCCACCAAGCAGGCTCCCTGCAGCAAGTCTCCCATTCAGCCTACACTTCAGGGCTTCCTTCCTCTTCCCTAGCCTTTAGGCCTTCAGAAAAAAAAAAAAAAAGGATCCGTTTGCTGCATAACATTTTCCAGGGGAGCAGATGCCTTTCGCACCCCAAACTGCAATTGCATACAGGATTTGGAAACAGAGATTTCTTTGACTCTCTGTGTACTCTTCTCTGTCCTGGTTGCTCTTGCTTAGACAAGACAGTTTGCTGCCCAAGGTCACCGGGAACTTTGTTATCTTGGCCAGTTCTTGCTGGAATGTGAGATTTTGTAACTCTGGGGCTCGTCTGAAACCACGATGAAAAGGTCTGAGAGCCCTTTTAAAAAACCCAAGTAATAATAAAGTCTGCCCAGCACCTGCAACAGACAAGAACTTTATAGTTTAATAGAGTGTTGTGGACAGGTTATCTTAGGTTGTTACTTTACATCATTAATATAAATTTCACTCCCTTTCAATACGTTACTGAACGTGTTTGCTCTGTTGCTCTGTCTTATGACATTACAGAAGTAAATGAAGTCAGAAAACTGGAACTGGGAGAGAGAACAATGTAAAGAAGAGTATAAGCATGAGCTACATTTTTGAGAAGGGAAGTATCACATGAACATGTGTGCTGTGGAGACAAGGAAGGGTCTGTCCCCTCTAGCTAAGGTACTGATAACAAACGGAAGCAACTGTCCCATTCAAGTCTAGCTTGGTAAGCCAATGATTCCAATTAGAAGAGTTGCCTGGAGGAGGAGGGGTGAGGGATCCTTTACAGGGGCATGGGCAGCACTTAGGTGACTACACACGGGTGACTACACTACTGAAGAAAATGTCAGTGTCATTTCCAGCAGCCATTGTTAACTGCCAATAGACCTCAGGGAAAGGTGGTGCCCCCTGAGCCCCTGCCACTGGCAAACACTAATTGCCTACACGTTTTTGGAAGGTGAGCAAGGTCCCAGGAGTCTGTCCCCTCGCCAGAGTGGGCCATTAATGGCTCAGAATGGCACAGTTTGCGTGTAGGTAATTATAAATGTTAAGAATTCAAACAGACAATGGTGCCGGGCGGTGGTGGTGCACGCCTTTAATCCCAGCACTCGGGAGGCAGAGGCCGGCAGATCTCTGGGAGTTCGAGGCCAGCCTGGTCTAAAAGAGCTAGTTCCGGGACGGGCACCAAAGCTACAGAGAAACCCTGTCTCGAAAAACCAAAAAAAAAAAAAAACAAAACAAAAGTATCCAAACAGACAATGGCCGTTGCATGCTCAGAGGATAGCATTCTACAATATTCCACCCCTTCCTCCATCTCTTACATGCACTGATATTCCCTGAGGCTTGGAAGAGGCGACATGGGTACCTCCCTGCTCTGGACCAACCTAGAGCTAAGGGGGCCCTGCTATCACCTGCTGGGCCGGCCCAAGAACTCTGAACTACTGCCTCTTGCCATATTTACTTTGGAGTGACCTACACAGGCCCTTTTGTCTGCCTTTTCTTTGTTTCGGTTTTTCTTGGTTCGATTTGCACTTTCCGGTACCAATTTACACTGTCAGTCGGTATCATTCAGATCTGCCAGGGTCTCTCCTATCTTGTAAAGACCTTGACACGCCTGTGCTGGTTAGGTTTTATTGTTTGTTTTGGGGTTTGTTTTGTTCGTTTGTCAACTTGGCAGAAACTAAGGTTATCTGAGAAGAGAGACCCTCAATTAGGAAAATGCCTCAGCTGGGCGTGGTTGCTCATGCCTTTAATCCCAGCACTCGAGAGGCAGAGGCACGTGGATCTCTGAGTTTGATACCAGACTGGTCTACGGAGTGAGTTTCAGGACAGTCAGGGCTACACAGAGAAACCTTGTCTCAAAAAAAAAATAAAAAAATAAAAGAAGAAGAAGGAAAAGGAGGAGGAGGAGAAAGAGGAGAAGGAAGAGAAGAAGAAGAAGAAGAAGAAGAAGAAGAAGAAGAAGAAGAAGAAGAAGAAGAAGAAGAAGAGGAGGAGGAGGAGGAGGAGGAGGAGGAGGAGGAGGAGGAGGAGGAGGAGGAGCAACAACAACAACAACCAAAAAAAAAAAAAAAGAACAACAAGAAGAAAAACAGAAGAAAATGCCTACATCAGATTGACCTGTAGGCAAGTCTGTGATTTTCTTGGTTGTTGGTAGATGTGTAAGGGCCCAGCTCAATGTAGGCAGTGCCACCTCTGGGCAAGAGGCCCTGGCAGGGGGCAGAGATATGATGAAGATGCCTGAGTGTAAGCCTGGAGAGCAATCCCATAAGCTGCATTTCTTCATGGTTTCTGCCTCTGCTCCTCCTAGAGATCCAGCCCTGGGTCATCCCCCATAATGAAATGTGATCAGAACATGTAAGACAAATAAACCCTTTCTTCCCTCAAACTGCGTCTAGTCATGCTGTTTATCAGAGCAACAGAAAACAAACTAAGACACCACCATTGGTCTCAACAGAGGAACTAAAAGCTTCAGGCAGTCTCAGGATACCTGTCGAATTAACTTCCTTCTTAACTGTCCTATGGAAACTGCTACCAGGTCTGGAGATCTGGACATCTAGTCCCACTTCTCTCATGACTAGTTTCATCAGTAATGCCTGTCTGCCAGGCCCTGATATTTATGGGTCTCTCTGCCAGTGACTCTGATGAGCTAGTATATCATGTTAATTTTCCTCAAGCTGTCTCAGGCTGTACAGCCTTTGCCTTAAGGAGGGCTGGGAACTTAGATGGCTCAGTTTCTCCACTTCCACAGCACTCAGAGTGAACCCATCTGCCACCATGCCCCATCATGAGCCAGGCTGTGAGAGGCTTACTCATTTCTCATTTAAAGGCCTTTTCCAGTTTCTGGACTGGGGCATTACTAAGGTCTCCATTTGTTTGCCGTAGCATGGACTTTCCCCTTCCTTAGTGTTAAAGGTTGGTCATAAAGGTTGCTCCTACCACTTCCACTTACCTTCCTTCTCAATGTCCAATTCTTTCCATAGGTCCCATGGTCGGGGAGGACCCAAGGAAAGACTATTTAGCACAGATCTAATTTGACACTCTTACCCTTTTCCCTTTATCCTCCATCCCCTCCATTACCCTGCCAGCTATAGAAATGACAACCTGGTACGTCCACCTCATTCTCTCTGTTTTTTTTTTTTTTTCCCTGCCAGTTCAGAGGTTATTGCAGAGGCTAGCACCCGCACATTCCCCTTTGTGCAAACAAATTCTCTGTAGGCAAACAGCTTAGCCTGGTTGCATTCTTACTGCATTGAGCAACAACCATGTGACTACCAGCACAGAATGCTTAAGGTTCCACGCCATAGTGCTATTTTCACAGGTTGGAATGTATTTTCCAACCCATCAGCCATTTTGAGGATGCCCCCACCACCACCATGCTCACTGGTAGACCACACACAAGGAAGTTTAACACTCACACCACTTAGAGGAAGATGGCCTTCTTGAGGTTCCCACCTTCAGAAGGATCAGCCTTAGTTGCATGTGTTTCTCCCACAGCAAGTACAATACAATTGCCACTGTAACACGAGGGCATTTCATTCCATGCAGCAGGGGAAAGGTCAGCATTATGGGACTGACTCTGAGGACACGCTACATTCACACAGATTAGCTTCAACTGTGTGTCTCATCGCTCACAACAGAGACAAAGCAAGGAGGTGATCCTCCCCAACTCCTCTCTGCTTCTGTCCTGCCCCACTTTGTGTGCTAAGTATCATGTGAATCTTTGCTTGAGCCAAAATGTCCATTCACCCCAGAAATGTCACTAGTGACAGACCAATGAAACAATCCCACCTAAGTTTATTTCCGTGAATCGTTGAGTTTAATTAGGGTTACTTATAGGAGCAGAAGTGGGGGGGGGTTATTACAGAAACATGGACAGCTTACAAGTGGCCACTTCAGTGGGGGAGAAAATGTCTCATTTTTCTTCAATAATTGTTAATTTTCTCTACATTCTCAGAGAGGGATGAGGACTCATAAATGCCTCCTACTAGTGATAGTTAACTGCTTGCAATTCTTTGGAAAGGGAATGAGGCCTTTTCATCCCTCCGTGATTGAGTGTTAATGGGTTTGACCTTGCCCAGTTCCTGTACAGGTGATGACTACTTCAGGAGTTCCAAGGGACAATGACCATTTTCTGACTAGAGAAAGAGAAAGAAAAACATATTCTTTTTTTGAATAAAGACTTTTGTACAGGAAAATAAGATTTGTCCTAGGATAAAATGGTGGACCAAAATGAGAAAAAAAAAATATGAAGGCAAAACCAGAAACCTCAAGCACATTTCAGAAAGTCTGAGTAAATCATCCAAGATTTGTGAAGGCTAAAACTTAAAGGTGCTATATGTATGATAATTAAAGGGAAATAAAATTTCTAAAGTCAAAATCAGAAACATTGATGTAAAACTAGAATCTGGTTCTCTGTTTTAACAGTGATGCCCACTGGATGGAGGTGGGTGGTCCTTGGACTTCCCACAGAGCAGGGAACCCTGATTGCTCTTTGGACTGACAAGGGAGGGGGACTTGATTGGGGGAGGGGGAGGGAAATGGGAGGCGGCGGTGGGGAAAAGACAGAAATCTTTAATAAATAAATAAAATAATGAAAATAAAAAAGAAAGAAAGAGATGGGTAATGGCTCTAAAATATAAAATGTTAAATCTGCTTTTAAGGACAAAAGACAGAATTATGCAGTTCTGTTTCAAATGTTATTNTGCTCTTTGGACTGACAAGGGAGGGGGACTTGGTTGGGGGAGGGGGAGGGAAAGGGGAGGCGGCTGTGGGGAAGAGACAGAAATCTTTAATTAATTAATGAAGAAATAAATAAATTAAAAAAATGATCTTATCAAAAAAAAACAGTGATGTCCTCTTAAGTTATTGATTTGTCCTGGGGAACCTTTACAAAAATGATTGTAAAGAACAATGATTTGGAGGGTATCGAGGCTTAGGACCCCAACGCAGGTGTGCTCTGAGACTCGTGTAGCTCTCAGTCTTCATCAGGGAAGTTTCCTTTTGCAGTGGACAATGGCCAATGCAGAGAGTCACAACTGGTAAAAGCGGAAAATAAGTGCGGGTTGCTTGGCCCTAAACTAGACATCTGTAGCTCCTTGTCAGAGACTCAGGGAACATCCAGAAGAAAGAAAAGAATGAATGTAAGAGCCAGAGGTTGGGGAGGTTGCTGCACAGTGTCTTCTACACACTGTCCTCAGGAACTCACTGCTGCTAAGGTTATCTGTGTGTGCAAGATTGGGCCCGTCACCATTTTGTCATCCACAAGGTCATGAGGGAGGGAGCTATTCGTGTTTTGATAAATAAGCCCACACACACTTACACTCATGAAAGCAACCATAATTAAACTCTGTATGCCAAAAACTGAGGCTTACCAAAGCCATGACTTACTTAAAGGCCCGTTTGGGCTTTTTCCTAAGCATTGTCAATTTTTTTTACAAATTTAAAAATACTTATAGTTATAAGACAAAACTATAAATCATGTAAAAACTATTCTTCTGCATGTTTAACAACCAAAACAAAGAAGATGAAGTCAATGGAGAATATAAGGGACTCAAGGGACAGCAAATATGTTGTCCACATCCCTATGAAGCTAGCCAGGAATCAGAAGACTTTGGGTCTCATCTAAAAGAGGCAATTCCAGTAAACCCACGCGCTCTCTTGATTAGAGGCCAGGAAGATGCTGGAGGCTGGACCCTCCCTCTTGTACATCCTACAAGGAGGAGGGCTATTAAAGGGGGGAAATGTCTCCTTTGCCTCCAAGAAAACCCACACAAAAAGACTCCAGTCCATCATCCCTTCACATGGCACAATTGGTAGAGGAAAACCTGAAGAAGGCAAGGGGCTCCTCCCAAGTCCCTAAAAGTAACCCCTAAGTACTTTTGACTGATTTTAACAATAAAGGAAAAGGGTTAGTTTTTAGTCACATATCCGGTCTTGAACGCCCAACTGAAATGCATAATTCAAAATAAAGTAACTAATAAGATCATCAAACAAAAGTCTACCAAGAACTGCCCAGGATTCTCATTCAGACCCGGGTCAGCCAGGGGATCTGCTGCTCATAAAGCCCTGTAGTCCTTCAGGTGACAGGCCTCAGGCCATTTTAAAGGGATAATATTCCAATGGTGATCAAACTCCAGGGAATTATTTACTAGGTTTATCTCTCTCTGATAATGCTCTACTTTCCAGAAAGTACTCAAATAAGAGATGAGAGCCCTATTGAAACAGTATACCAACTGAGAACTTAGGCTTTCTCTTCAAAAGACATCATAAGGGTCAACTTAAGGAAAGTCCATGGACCCATGATTCTCTAGGTTTCTTTTTTTTTTTTTTCTTGGTTTGGTTTTCTTGAGACAGAGTTTCTCTATGTAGCCCTGGCTGTCCTGAAACTCACTCTGTAGACCAGGCTAGCCTCGAACTCGCAGAGATCTGCCTGCCTCCGCCTCCTTAGTGCTGGAATTAAAGGCACGTGCCAGTGCCAAATGGCTTAGGAGATGTCCTAAGAGCACTTCATGTCACCCTTACCTGTGTCCCACCAGGCAAATCACTACTGTACTGCCATAAAAATCCTTTCAAGGGACTGGAGATGTGGCTTGCTGCATACGAGCATCTGCTGCTCTTGTTTTCTTCTGAGCACCCAGACAGGTATTTCAAAACTGCCTGTGACTCCAATGGAGAATCTGATGCTCTTTTGGCCTCTACAGGCCCCTGTAGAGACACATGTGTACAGAAACATGTCACACAACACACACACACACATTAAAATTTGAAATTGAAAAGAAAAATAAGTTCTAAAATTTCTTTTCAGCAGTTCTGATCTGTTGTCAAAACAAATCTGTGTGGAACTGAGTCAATAAAACTGCAACCCTCTGCCGGTTTCTCCTCGGCTGCTAAAATCCTCATCGCAACTCTTATCCTCGGGCTTCTCCTCAGTCTTGCCCTATATTGTCTGTACTTCAGTCTTTAGCATATAGCCCTTAACTCTTCCTATGAACCTAGAGCCCGGCCAGCAGATGGAGAAAGGTTGGCAGATAGATTTCACTCCCGTGCCTCCAGGCAAGGAACTCAAATATCTACTAGCTCTGGTGGATACTTTCCTAGGAAGGATATAGGTGTTCCTCACTGAAACAGAAGGGGCCTCAGAGGTGACACTGTCTTTATAGAACACATTATTCCTCCCTTTGGGCTCCCCTAGACCCTAATGTCTGAAAATGGCCTGACTTTTATTTCCAATCTCACCCGGGGAGTAAGTAATGCTCTCAAAATTAAGACCTTGGCACCATCAGTCTTCTAAAGGATCAAGGCAAAAGAACTCATGACTCATGCCCTAATCTCCTTCCAGAGTCAAGATTTCTTGGCCCGCTCTTTCCCCAATTGTACTTGAAGATCTTGCATGAATCCCACGTCTACACTCTACCTCAACCCTTTGACATGCATTAGTGTAGGCCCATCCTCCAAAAGGACTTCTTTTCCATCCAGAGACTCATTAACTCGGTTGGTATGCAGCATTGGTACAGAGTGTTAAGGCCATCACCGAGTACCAAGATCAGTAAAGTCCCAAGCCTTTTTGTGATGTCCTCAGGATGTTAACCTGAAAGATTAAGTCTATCTCGCTGTCCCACAGCATAAAAGGCTAGCGGAGGCTATCTGGACCAAACACTATCAAGTCTCATTCACATCCCCAACTGTAGTCAATTTATAAGGCTGTCCCGTTAGTTAATTTGCTGTTTCTCCCCCAGTTCAAACAGCCTATTCCTGTGGACCCCTTGGAGATCTCCGATCTCCATCTCCTTTTTAAATAGTTGTTTTGAACATTTATTCATTTGTGCTTGAGTCTCTCTCTCTCTCTCCCTCTCTCTCTCTCTCTCTCTCTCTCTCTCTCTCTCTCTCTCTCTCTCTCGTGCGCGCGTGTGTGTGTGTGTGTGTGTGTGTGTGTGTGTGTGTGTGTGTGTGTATGACTTGAGTGGGTTGGTTCTCTCCTTCCACTACTATGAGTTCCATGGATTCAACTCAAGTTATCAGACATGGGGGCAAGTGTTCTTACCCACCAAGCCATCTCACTCATCCTCCCTTTCTTTTTCTGATGCACCTCAGGTGAACCCGATCCTCACGAACCTCCAGACCCTACCGACTAATCCCAGTTCAGTTTCTCTCACCTTTCTGGGTTCTGTGATATAATTCTATAAAGCAGTCTCTTCCTATCCTGCGGATGTCCTGCAGGACCCAACCCTTTCCATGGAATTTTAGCCAGGACCTGCTCCTCTAGGAAAACTTCTTACATTACCATGACCATCACTTACCTCAAAACAGAAAACGGCCTTTGCTTCTATTGCCCAATACATCCGGTCACCTATATCAGAACTAGGGTTTCTCTGCACCCTGATAATCAATGTAATTATGTTCTTCACTTGCATCCCTAAAATCACTCTGAAATGGCATCTCTGGTGTTTTCTCTGCTCTTTTTTGTCTTAGCATTCTCTGACTTTATTTCACCTTCCTGAACCATTGCCTAAGGGATCATACCACGCAAAGTGGGCTGGGCGCTCCTGCATCATTTAACTATCAAGACAATCCCCCATAGACATGCCCATAGACCGATCTTATCTGAATAATTTCTTAATTGAGATAATTAATATGGTGGTGGTACTGTAGTGTGAAACCTCCTAACAACTAACCCCTCTCCCAAGAAAGCCCCCTACTTGGTCGTTACTTGAATCTGAGACAACGTATCCTAAGACAGAAATTTGCTGCAGCTTGCCTATCCTGAGTAACCTACAAACTGTTTCAAGTCCTAACCAATCATGAGCCTCCTCCTGTGCCACCTCCTGGCACTCCCCCCCATGTTGCTGGTATTTCCTGCTTCCTGCTCCTGCTACAGTAGAAAGACAAGAGCAACTCTAACTCAAGGGCTTAAGTCAAAATGCAGTTCAGAATCCTTGACTCATAAATTTCAGGAAGTTTTCTAGACAGATTTGGAGTTTCTGCTCTGTGTCTTGAGGCCCTGTTTACTTAAACTTCAAATAGGCACAATTGCTATCTTCCCAATACCAAGACTTTAAGCTCTCCCAAGTAGAATATCAACATTACCACTGACATCCATAACTGTACTCTAGCCTCCTGCAATCACTATTCTTGCCTCCTCTAAAGTGTGTCTAGAGCAGTGGTTTTCAACCTGTGAGTCGTGACCCCTTTGTGGTCAAACCACCCTTTTGAACTTCTGCCTGAATGACCACATATAACCTACACACATGCACAAAGGCCTCTCAGGAAGCTTCTGTACTTAGATTTTCTCTTTACTGTCTTGTCCGATGTACTGTGCCAATGTCTACTTCTCTGCCTTTTAACTCATGGGTACCTGACCTGTCAATACTATCTCCCCACAGAAGAAAAAAAGAAGGGAAGGAAGGAAGGAAGGAAGGAAGGAAGGAAGGAAGGAAGGAAGGGAGGGAGGGAGGGAGGGAGGGAGGGAGGGAGG
>NW_026067999.1:2545239-2581159 GCF_014885135.2 Alexandromys fortis
AGGGAGGGAGGGAGGGAGGGAGGAAGGAAGGAAGGAAGGAAGGAAGGAAGGAAGGAAGGAAGGAAGGAGAGATGGAAAAGAGGGAGGGGGGAAAAGAAGAAAAAAAGGGGAAGAGACAGAAAGAGAAAAAGGAGAAGAAGAGATGAAGAGAGAATAGGAAAGGAAAGAAAATCTGGGACCCAGTAAAGCTAAGGAGGTTTTGGCCGTGGGATCCAGTTTAGGAATAGTAGATGGCTGGTGGTACTCACAGGTGCTGGGAATCTTGGTGCTATGGCATGCAGTCATCACAAGCTGTCCTTGTGTTATCCGGACAGTCTTAAGAGGATTGTTCAGGCTGCACTGTACCAATATGTATGTCTGCGCTGAGCTGGCAAAAGAAATGCCTTTTCTAGTCTTGCCTCCTACTCACTTTAAGTAGACATGAAGGCTCAGAGAGTCCTTATATTAGGGCCCAAGAAATTAACCCAAGTCAGAAAGGAGACACAGGAGCACCTCCAACGAGAAGACACGAAACCAGGCTCTGGTCTATTCATACTCTCCATAAGGGTGGGGTGTTGACAAGAGCTCACTGACATGGGCTAGAAGCCCTGTAGAAACAAAGTCCTCTAGCAATGAAGATCATAGGCTAGACTAGCCTAGGTTTAAGGACAGGATGGCAAATCAAGGGTAAACGAGGCAAACCTGAATGACGCACAAGTAGGTGGGGCTTTGGGAGCTTGATCTAAAAGGGAACCAGGATCACATACACACACACACACACACACACACACACACACACACACACACACACACACCTGTTATTTTGTGGTGCCAGAGATTGAAACCAGGGCCTCATGCTAGCACATTGCCACTGAGCCACTGAACTCTGTCCCCAGATGAACAAATTTTGATGTCCACGGACACTTTCTGGATCTTTAAATAAGGGCAACTCCGTTAAAAATGGGTTCTTTTCAGAGCAACCAGAGAGCACTCTGAAAAACTGGCTCTTAGGCTTCCTATCTCCAGGCCTAGCCTACTGGGAAGTCCATCCCTCTGCCTCACTCTCCCAACTGCTGGGGAATCCTTAGGCTGGCAAAAGAAGCCGATGTAGACTTGGCGGGCACAGAGGAGAAGTGCCTATGAAATGGATGGCATGGCGCTGAGGAGACAATAGTGGCCTCCTAGTGGGATGGACACCACCTGGCAGCGAGGACACCTGATTATTCCATGTCAAAGCTCATTCTCAGGACAAAAAGGATAAGATGGGAACGAGTTATCCAGGCAGAACTGGGTAGACAGTAACTGAGACAGCCGGAGGAGAAAGTAACTCGTGTGGATGAGCTTGAGTAGATGCAGATGTGAGTCTGAAGAGATGAGGCCAGAGCCAGAGTGTGAGGAGAGTTGATGCTGAAGCTAAGGGCTTTAAGAGCTATGAGAAAATACCGCATGGGGGTAATCAAGAAAAAATGTCCTAGCTTTGTCTATTCATTCACTCATTCATTCATTATTGCCACAAAGATTTACTTTGCAAAAAGTTGAAAGGAAAATGTCCCTGGCATGCTTTTTTTTTTTTTATGCTATGGCAAGATAGGCCCTCCGCGGTGGGAACAAGAATTGCTATTTTCTCACATGGCCACTATTTCAATACTGCTCTGATGTGCACTAATTGTCATCTCCACACATCCCATCACACGGTGCAGAAAAAGAGAGTCGTCCCACTATATCCCTTGGATGTCCATCTCAACCTCACGTCATGGATCCCCAGTCTCTCCTGTGTGCACACACTGGCAGCTGTGACTCTATAATCACCACTAAATTGATGCCTGACATCAACCAAAGTGATTTTGGTTACACACACACACACACACACATACACACACAAATATGTTAAAGTAGGCTTTTTCCACTGGGTGCTCTTAATGGTGTAGGATCAGCTGGTTCTTTGCTAGGGGTTGTCTGTGCACGCTAGGCTATTTAGCAGCATTCCTATCCCCTAGAGATGCCAGATGTCAATGATAGCTCCCTCCCCAGTTGTAACCAACTGCCCAACCGTCCTTTGGGAATTCCTTAGCACCTCTCTAAAAAACTTCCTGTGCTTTGTTGAAGATGCTGTACCAGCTAAAGCCAAAGGTACATATTAGCCAACTACTCGCCCTAGGGAGGGGGATTCTTTTGTACATGTAAAATAAACAAGTCAATAAACTTCCATTGGGTTTTTCTTTTTTTTTATGTCAACATCAATTTTGTTCAAAGACACCTTTCCAATTTAGAACCTATGGAGATGATTCTTCTAAAGTTACATTTGAGGTGCCCGTAAGACTGTAAAACTGAGTGGAGAGATCAAACAAGCACTTAGAGAAGTTCAAGATAATTATTCTGGATAAAAGTGTTCTGGAGTTACCAGTCAGTATTCTAGCAGGTAGTACTAACTGGACTCAATGGAAAAAAAGAAACGAAAAAAGGAAGAAAGGAAGAAAGAGAAGGGAGGGAGGGAGGGAGGGAGGGAGGGAGGGAGGGAGGGAGGGAGAAAAACAGGCACAAAAGGCATGAAGGTGGGGGACAGATGTGTTAGGGGTGTCCAGAGGCAGTGGGAGGAGGCAGTAGGTTGAAGAGACTCTAGATACATTGTATACATATATAAAATTTCCAAAGAATAAATAAGTGTTTTTTTAAAAATCAGGAGTTCAAAAAGTCTTCAGGGGTCTTGCCCTACACGGAATCCTTTATTGAAGTTATGGGGCTAACCAACTGCTTTCTGGTTGAATTTTAGGGAGAAATCCATGCCTGTTAATACAAACTTAGCAAAAGCCCATAAGATAGGCCTGGCGGCGGCGGGGGAAGAAGGAGGCTACTACTGCTGTTCTGCTGTATGTACATGATGTCAAACCTTCAGAATGTTTGTGGTTATACCCATAGATTGGTGCTGCTCTCAGCCTTGATCAGGGAAGCTTCGGTTTGAAACAGGAAGTGACTAATGCGGACTCCTAATGGGTGAAAGTGCTGAAAAACCTGACTACTGACTGCTCGTCCCTGAATGAGACATCTATATCCCCTCCCCCAAGGCGCAGAGAACGTCTAGAAGAGAGAAAGGAAAGGCGGTCAAGAGTCAGAGGAGGAGTGGTCTAAGTTGTCTTCTGGGAATAATGTGGCTGTTGTACCCAGCCACTGTGGCTACCTCCATAAGACCTGCACAAGGCTGGTCCCATCGCCGCTTCAGCTATCCACGGCGGGGGGGGGGGGGGGGGGGGGGGCGCTCATAAGCGCCCTCCCTCAAGAGTTTCAGGCAGTTTAATGGTTACCATGAAGAGGAGTCATAGTCCTCAGTGATAGCCACTGGCTGATAAATTGCCACGGCTGAAGTAAAAATCCCCCACCTGTTCGTTTTCAGGCAGGCGACCTTAATTAAATGTGGTGGACCAAACGAAAGGGACAGGAACACAGTAAGGGGACTTGTGGGGAAGAAGATGTCAAGTGGGTCCTGGAAGAGGATGAGAGGATAATAGGGGAGGCTATGAAAATACATTGTATCTGTATAATAATTCTTTAAACAAGGAAAACATTCTGGAGGTCAGGGCCAGAGTGTGGCTCAGTTGGTAGATGCTTGTCTAGCCTGCACAGAGCCCTAATCCTAATTCCACCCCCAACAGTGTGGATAACCTGACTCTGGCAGTGCGTGCCTGTAATCCCAGCGCTTGGGAAGTGGGGGCAGAAGGATGAATTCAAGACCAGCCTCAATAGAAGAAGCCCAGGTAGTTTACCAAATGGCTCGTGTTGTCCCTGTGCCTCAGACAGTGGAGGGGAGAGAGGGTAAGGGTAAACTTTCTGAGTATCTAACAGGGCAATTCTGGGTAGGATTTTTGTTTGTTTCACCAAAGGCCTTTCTTTTTAAAATCAGCCTTATTAGAAGGGGGTCTGAAGAAACGATCAGCTGGAGGGACGAAGTGTTTCAGGACTCCATTAACTATAGTTAGCCCTCAGACAAAGGTTTGGGAACTTTACAGTTTGTTTCCATTTTTCCTGGTATTTTTTTAAGTTAAAATTTAAATTCACAGACAAAATAACGCTCCTCATCATAATGTTTTCATGATCAGATGTCATTGAACTCCTCACCCCCACACACACACACACTACCTTCCTATGTCACTCCCCACTTCTTTCCAGGTCTCCCCAATCCCTCCTCCCTCTCAAACCCCCTCATCCTTTCTCCCCATTCCTTCTCACTTCCATTCCTCCTCCCCTTTCCCACTCACCTCCCTCCTTCCCTTCTACCTGGCCCTCCCCTTCCTTTCAACCCTGTTCTTTCTCAACTCCCTCCTCCTCTTTCCCACTCACCTTCCTCCCTCCCTCCTCCCTGCCCCTTCCCCTCTGCTCACCCCTGTTATCTTATCCCCCTCCTCCCCTTTTCCACTCACCACCCTCCTTCCTCCCTGCCCCTCCTCCTCTCATCCCTATTCTTTCTCAGCCCTCCTCTTCCCCTTTCCCATTCATCTACCTCCCTTCTCCTTGGACCACCCCTACTCCCACCTCTATTCTCTCCCACCCCCCTCCTTTTCCATTCACCTCTTCCCTCCCCCTTCTCCCATCACTCTTCCCTAATCCCCCTCCCCTTTTCCATTCCTTCCCCTCTTCCCTTTCCCTTCCTCTCCCCCTCTGTTCCCCTTCTCTCCCACCATCCTCCTCTACCCCTCCCCCCTTACCCTCCCATTCCCTCTTCTATTCCTCCCCCTTCCTGATCCCCACCCTCCTTTCTTCACCCCCATCCCTCCACAGCCCTACTCCCTCTACCCACTCTCCCTGGTCTTCTTGACCAAGGTAGCGCGCCTTTGATTTTCGATAAAAGAAATACTAAAATAGGTCAGACTGATTACTTTTATTTAAATCACATCAAGTTATTGAAAGGATGACTTCATGTAAATTGTCCCTTAGGAGCAATTGTAGAAGAGAGTCTCTCTAGACGTTGAAAGACTCCTCAATAGCAATCTGGAACTGAGTTTCCTCATCCAGTTGAAGATTCACGAAATCTCCATAATCAAACTGATGCCTCTGGTTTAGATGACTAACGAAATTTCTGGTCAGTTGAGTAGGGTTGCCCCATGGAAGAGAGAGGCAAATCGGGCAAAGGACCGGAACAATATGAGCTCTGTGGCGGCTGTTGCAGTGATCCAGCAAACTCTGTCTGGTCATGTTTACTTCTTCACACAGAGGACAATCAAAGGTAGGCTGATCAGGTGGGCTTACGTTTTCTTCTTGATAAGCCTCGGCATTTTCAGAAGTGGACGCCTCGCCATTGCTGTTGCCCACGGGCTCAGGAGACACTTGGAAACTTGCAACAGTTGAAGAAGTCCCAAACTCATCTTGGTACTTTTCGCAAGTTTTGTAATGCTGTCTCATGCGATAGAGTTCAATGCGTTCAGAACAGCTCCGGCAATTACCAGGAAAACTTCTCATGATTGTCTCAAGGTCCAGGGCCCTCTCTGGGCACGCTCTTTCTCTTCTAGTCACACTTCCACGGCACAGGGGGCAATGGTGCCGGCTCTCCTTCATTGCAGTCAGGAAACATTTCCTGCAGAAGACGTGCTGACAAGCCGTGACCCGAACCGGCGTCTTGAAGACTTCTTGACAGATAGGACAGTAGAAATCATCTTCGGTGTAAGGCGTGGAGGCAGACTCGTTCTCAGCCATGGTGGTGACGGGTGGGGAGGCCCAAGGCGATGGCGGCTGTCGGCTCGCGGCTGCCGAGGTGGCGGTGGCTGTCCGGAGCTCGACTCCCTCCGATCCTCCAAGCGGCGCGTCAGGTCAAGCTGCCTCTCTCAGCGGCCGATCGGTAGACAGGTGGCCCTGTGCAGCGGTCCGATTTCAGTCCGCTTCTGTCCTGCAGTTGACTGCGCTTTAGAGCAGTGAATCCCCAGCAAATGAAGGGTGGCGCTCTGTTCTCGTGGGCCCCAGAGCCTACCAGACCCCAGGCTCACGATAATGGGGAGACCTCCCACTCCGCGGGCAGCTTTCCTGTGGTTGAGAGCTGGCTGCTGCTGCCTGCCTAGCTGATGGTCACTGCGGAGTGGATAGCCACACAAGAGCCGGAGGCGGGGTCACTAGGACTGCCTCCATAGCAACCAGCGCGTCGCGCCTTCAGCTGGTTGTGACGTAAGCTGCCAGGTCCGTTTACTTTACCAAGATTTTTTTTTTTCAAAAAAAAAAAAAAAAAAAACCCTAACTGGGCCTGGTGGCGCAGGCATGTAATCCCAGCCAGAGAGGGAGACTGAGGCAGCATGAACGCGAGTTCAAGGCCAGACTGGGCAACTTAGGGAGCAACTTAGAGGAGCCCTTATCTGGAAAAAGTAAAAAGAGGTCTGCGAATAGAAATCAAAGATTCCGTTGCCTGTGCAAAACGGTAGGTTTAATCCCTAGCACTGCATAAAGTCCCCTAAGGCCCTAAGTGTTTCTTCTGTGTGGCCAATTAAGGACCGCTGTTATCAGGCTACTGTGTCTAACAGCTTATTGGCTCTCCTACCTATACCAAGTTTCTTCATTCCTCAGGTACTCGAGCGGGCGCGCGGGTGCGAGCGCGCGCGCGCGCGCGCGCACACACACACACACACACACACACACAGGTACTCACATGCGACTTTTAAAAGGGCCAACAGAGAAAGAGCTAAGCGTATCATTTAAAATTCCTATCGAGGCTACTATCTTCATTAATTCAGCTTTCGAGCCCTTTCCTTTCATTGATGGGAGCTGAAAAACCTATCAGCCATTAAACTTGACAGGTGAGACCTATAAGTCCAAGGCAGGAATCTACACCCTAAATAGCTGGCGTCTTATCAGCCCCCCCCCCCCCCCCCCCCCCCCGCTTTAGGGTTTTCCCATCTGTACTACAAACCCAAGCAAGGAATTGTGTGAGCTTTAGAAATTATCCACTCTCAGACCCAGGCAGGTGAAGCGCTTTCTTTCATGTCACCCAAAAATCAGTGATGTCCTAGCTGCTTTAACATTGGTAGCCTGACTCTTTGTCATCAACTAGCATTTCAGAATAGAATCAACGTCCTTAGTCACCCGGAGCCCCTGGCAGTGACAGCAGATGTCTTGGGAAGATTTTAATTTTGTTCACTTAAGAAATCCCCCCCAAAAAAAAATAAAATAAAAATAAAAAAGAAATTCCCGCCCAAGCATTAGGTAAAAATGTTCCTTTTACCTTCAGCATTGCTGCCTGTCTTTCTACCTGGTGCCACCTATGCCCCCTGGCCACTCATGTGAGGGTGCTCAGGTACACTAAATCCAAAGAGGGAACCGTGGAGGGGGGGGAAGGGTTGGAGTACAAAAGACACTAAAAAGGACAGGTGCTTCCAGCCCAAATTTGCCTCATGCCTCTGATCGCTCATCTGTGCAGTGGCACCATGAGCAGTGATTGAAACAGTTCATGGACTTCTGGAAGTAACAAATGAGACCGTTCTTATGAAGCTACCCCAAACCTCTCCTCACATTCACGGCGCTGGTTGCCTGTTTGGACCAGTTACTGGATGTGCCTGTGAAGTCAAGGGAAAAGAACAAAGCCAGAGACACACCGATGGATGCTTTCTCTGTGGAACCATTTCCTAGAAAACAACGTCGTGTTAACCAGCTACCCAATATGCTGTAACATACATTCCACAATTTTTCCCACTTGCTGTAGGATGTCTGAAACAATTGGCCTGTCATAGTTCTAAAATGTCTTTCAGACATCTCTGGATGTATAACATGCATATGTATTTCTGCAATGGAGCCTGAGTTCTCACAGCATCATGCAGCCTCCAAGACTTCAGGTTTCCATGACTCTTTGTTTCAGAATCACAAGCCTTGTTAGGAAATGCGAGTCTCTAAGCCTAAGTGATGGGAGCAATGCTCCACTATTAACCTGGAAAGGACAGCTTACTAACCATTGATAATACACTTGGGAGTTCTCTTCTCTGGCTCAGTGAGTAGAAACGGTTCCAGATTTGCTGTTCAACTTCAGGAAGGTGGCATTGATGCCACCACTATGTTAAGTGACAATGGGAAACGAGCTTTTCTAGCCCAATCCAAAGGGAGCAGAAAGAAGGAGAGCTGGTCCTAGTAGACAGCAGAGGCAGGATCTGCAATTGTTCTAACCCTTTGCTGCTTGACATCACAGAGAACGCAAAGTGAACGCTTTTCTATGGTTCCTTGATATAAAGAGTTGTTAGATGACCCAGCTCTGGCCCACGAGACAGAGTTGAATTTTTTTTTTTTTTGGCTTCTTTTCCCTTCCATAGGGTAGATGGCAGAAAGAATATATACTCAGACTTCCCTGCTTTAAAGTTATTTGAATAATTTTTTCTGTCTGTGATCTTACCACTAACTTACTCTAACTGAATTTTATTTTATTTTATATTTTGGGCTTTGCTGTCAGGAAACCAGTTTGTATTTCTTTTTTTTAGAGGTGTGAAAGTAATTGCAGTACTCCAAAATTAGATCTACAAAACAGGGTATATGAGATAGGTCAGGTACGGGCTTTATCTTCCCTACTCGGTTTCCTCTGCCCTCCTTTGAATGACCATTTAAAACGTGTTCTCCTGGGCTGGAGAAATGGCTCCATGGTTGAGAGTGTATACTGCTGTACCAGAAACCATGTCAGGCAGCTCAGAACCATCTGGAACTCCAACCCTATTCCTCCTCTGGCCTCCTCAGGCATCTGAACACATGTGGCATACATCCACACAAAACATATAAACATAAAAATAAATCTTAAAAACTTACAGGAAATGTTTCTGATATGGGTCTTCCGGTGTCGCTCTGGCTTGCCTAGTCCTCACTATCTAAAGAAGGCTGGTATCAAACTTGTGAACATCCTTTAGTTGCTGCCACCCGGGTGCTTGGATTACAAGCATGCATCGCCATACCTCAGCCCCTTCTATATTTAATCAATGGAAATTTTATGAAAATGTTTCCTTTTTCCATTAATTATTTTATCAAATATTTATATCAGCATGGACTGGTAGAAAATTATTCCGTTCATTGTGTTTTATTCTGTGATTGTTTGTATAGTATCTCATGTTGTCCCACATTAGTGTATTGAAAGCTTCACCCAAAATTCAGGGACCTCAAGGCCGTAGGCATGGACACTTGTCCCAGCATCTCAAAGAGATGTGTGTTGGTGAGGAGCAGAGAAAGGAACATAAACACGGCTACATTGAGAAGACCAGATTAAAAGACTCAGTGGCTCCCTAGTCTATCTTTAAAGGGCTGACAGGAAATGTAAGATTTTATAGGTGAGATAAATGAGAGATGTCTCGGTCAGGCTGGTGGTCTTACTGGTCACTATTGCATTCTCCAAGGGGTTCAGGACAAGCTGTTATCAGTGTAATCGTTTGAGGAGAGCAATCTGGCTCCCCTGTGATAGTTACTCTTGTTTGAGGGTACAGCTTCTCTTCCCATTATGAGTAATTGTGTGGGGGGGGGTTGAAAACTGTAAAGTAAGAAAACAAACAACTCAACGGAAACGGGCATAGACATAGCCCTATAGTCCTAGCACTCAGAAGACTAAGACAGGAAGCTCGTGAGGACAAGACCAACCTGGCCTATATGTAGCCAGACTCTGTCTGAAGAAAAAGAAACAAAGAAGACAAATAGACAAAATGCTTGAACAGATACTTCACCAAAGAAGATTGTGGTTTGTAAATAAGCAAATTAGGACTTAGCCAACATTGTTAGTATTCAAACATGCAAATGCAGACCATAATGAGACACTACTATGTAACTATTAGAACAACCAAAATTGGAGCTAGAGAGGTATCTTGACAGTTAAGGGCCCTTACTGCTCTAGCAGAAGACCCAGGTTTAGTCCCCAACACCCACAGGGACACTCACAGTAACTCAGTTCTAAGGGCTGTCTTCTGACATCCATGGGCTCCTGCTCACACGTGATGCACAGAGAGACAGTAGGGCACATACACATTCAACTCTACGAAACAAAATCTGATCCTATCAAGCACTCCAGACAATATAAGGACAAGCAAGAACTGTCATCCTTGGCTTTGAGCTCTGAAATGTCATGGGGGAAACACTCTGGTAGTTTCTTATAAAGTCAAACATACATTTAACACACAGCTCAATAAATCTGGCTTCCAGGGATTTGCCCAAGGTAATACAAACTTATATGCACACAAAAATCTGCCACGGATATTTTTATTGGCCTTACTCATAACCGGCAAGAGCTAGTATCCTCCTTTACAGAATGTATAAGCAAATGGTGGTCTGGTCATACAATAAATGGTGCTTGGCAATAGCACAAGACAACTGAGAAATGTCACAGTGTGAATGAATCCTGAATGGTGAATGAAAGGGGCCAAGCCAAAAGGGCTACATTCTGCCCAATGCTACCTACATGACATCCTGAAGAAGGAAAAACTCCAACAACAGAAACCAGATCCCGTTGCCAAGAACTGGGGTTAAGGAAGAGGATAATTAGAACCAGGCAGCAGGGTCCAGCACAGGAACTCAGGGCTTAAGGCTGTGATACCAACACTTTGGAGACTGAGAAAGGATCACCATGTTCAAGGCCACTCTTGGCAGCGTAATGACTGCTAGACTGAGCTACAGTATGAGACCATCTGGATAATAATAATAATAATAATAATAATAATAATAATTTAGTAAATAAAAGACATAAAAGTGGAAAAGAGACTGTCCAGAGAGGAAAAAGGGAACAGAGGCAGAAGGAGGGGAACAGGAAAGTCAAAAGTACATGATACACTTGTATGCAAGTATCTTCATGAAACCTATTACCATATAAAGTTAGTATATATTAAAAAAAATCCTACTGAATCAAAACCAGGGGCCCGGGAATGCAGTTTAGTGATAAAGCACTTGCTTAGCTTGCCAGAAGCTCTGGGTTCCATCCCCAGTACTGAAAAAGCAAAACAAAACAAACAGAAAGCTGGGCATGGTGGCACACTCCTATAATTTCAACAATTGGGGGGGGGGGCTGAAACAAGAAGACAAAGAGGAGGAAGGGAGAGAAGGAAAAAGAAGGGAGGAAGGTAGGTAGAGAGAGAGAAAATAAAGGAGCAAGAGACAGGTGAAGAAGCCTCCTGTGGCGCTAGGAATGTGTATGTTAAGAGTCACAGTAGTTATGGGACTGTCAGACATACTATGTTAAGGTAGTTACTTGTGTTTGTCAGGTCTTATAGTCCAAGACTCCGAAAAGATTGAATTTTCCTACATATAATTTGTTGTTTGGGAGAGAAAAGAAAGACCAAAAAAAAGACAGATAAGAAACACAATCAGTTTCTAAAACTGCAAGCCAGATTCTGTCTTGTAAAATGCTGCCCACAACGCTGTAATTATCCAACTTGTTTATCTATAAGGACAAGTATGCCATTTCCGGTACTGTGACTGTGGGCTCTGAAATAACCTGGAAATATCATGTGGACAAAGTCCCTTGTGTGTTTGGGACAGGGTTTTACAAGAGAGGATGAGCAAAGAAGCTGCTGATGTACGCCTCTGAAAGGTGTAAGACGTCAACCCTGTTAGGGGGCTTAAGGCCAGAGCTTTGGAAATCATCATTTAAGAGGCACAGGTGGGCTGCTGATTTCTTCTGAATAGAAGGCAGGAAATCTTGCTCAGCTTTGTTCAAGCCGGTGAGTCATTCTGAGTGAATCTTTTCAGAACAGCAATTCCTTAGGGCAACGGGCATCACTCATTACCAAGGCTGGGAAGAGATGGCAGCCCACTCAGAGGAAGAGCTTTCTCTTCTGACCCCTTCTAAACCTGAAAGCAGGCAAGTTCTCATCCTTTGTCTTTCTCCCTTCCTCCATCAGGCCTTCTGTCTTTCTCCCTTCCTGGATCAGGCCTCTCTATCAAGCACAGATCCCCTGAGCCCCTTTTGTACTGATCAAGCCAGAGACTGATCGACTACAGCCGGTAGAGACAAAAAGGCCAAAGTTAAAAGCAAAACCCCCCACTCTAGCAATGGAACCCTAACTGCTTGGAGCCTGACTCAGTGACCCGTGATGCCTTAGACAAACAGTAAGAGCCTAACTCCTAGTGAACTCTGTTGCCTAACCCCAAACGGCAGCCTCAAGAAGGAGCCTGGGGGATTATGAAACCTGCTTCCTGATACCTGCAAGATGGTTCAGCTGATAAAGGTGGAGGCAAACCTGCATTGCTAAGTTAGATCCCTGGGTCCCCTGTGGTGGGAGAAAGAGGTAGCAGATTTCGAAAGTTGTCCCCTGACCTCCTTATGTAAGGCAACGAATAAACATAATTTTAAAAGCAAAGAAACTTACTTCCTAACAAGGTGGTGAGCTACCCTCACTTACCTCTTCCCTATCCAAATAAGACCCCACACAAATGATCCATGATGTAAGGCCAGGTAGATTTATTATTATAAAAGGACCCCCATTACTCTATTGGGAAGAGACACTCACTCTCACTCTGTCTCTTTGTCTCTGTCTGTCTCTGTCTCTCTATTCCTGTATCTATCTGTCAGTCTCTAAATGTGTGTGTATGTGTGTGTGTTTCTGTACACAGTGTCCATTTATTAAACTTATTTCAGGTCTGGTCTAGTAAACATTGCTCCCCTGCCTCTTCCTTGGGCTCCCCTTTTCCAGCCCAGCATTTGGTGGCTTGGTTAGGAAGCTGTCCTCTTACTCCCTTTAGATAAATGTTAGGTGGAACGTTGACTGATAAAGTCCCCCAAAAGGGTTTGATTCAAATAGGTCTCCATGCTTTAAAACCTTGCAAGTTTAGTCTAAATTCCTTTTAATTCATGACTTAAACAAATGTAACAAACTATTTCTTTTAAATGTGTAAAAATAAGATAACTCAACTAGACAAGTTAAATCTTAAAGAGACATGACAACCTAAGCTTTAATACCATTCTCCAGCCATATCTATTATATGAAAGACAAAAATGATCATTTGTGCCCTGTGTCCAAGCATTTTCTGGTTTGATGGGTGTTTTGTTTTGTTTTGTTTGTCTGTTTGTTTGAGACAAGGTCATATGTAGCCCAGGCTTCTCTTAAATTCAGGTAACCAAGGATGACCTTGAACTCCTGATCCTCCTGCCTCCATCTCNTATATATCCCTGGTAGTCTGGATTTTGCTATACAGACCAGGCTGGCTTTGAACTCAGATCTTTCTACCTCTGCCTCCCCAGTGCTGGGATTAAAGGTATGTAACATCATGCCAGAAAAAAGGTTTTGGTTTTTGTTAATGTTATTAAGTTTTGGATTATATCAGTTATTTTTAAAAGAAAAGTAAGAGAAAGAAACTAACAAGGGTGAAAAAGAGATACAGAAATTTCAAGAGTAGAAATACAGTTCTGGTTTAAAAAAATGCTTTGAGATGAGAAAGGATTTTACACTTTATCAAGATTATTGCTTATAGCTTCTACTGAATTTGTCAGGCTCCATACTTGTTAAGAACATTGAGTCTTCACAAACTCAGGATTCATTTTAAAACCTCCTCGGGTTTGGTCAAGCTGTATCTGTTGTTCAACAGCTAAATTTTAAACCACAATCAAATTTTCAAGGCCTGTGTAACTTGCCCTGAGAGGGTTCAATAGCCATGTTTAGAGGCCAAAAGCAATTCAGATAAAAGGGCTAAAAGAACGTCAAGACTTTGGCCCTTGCCTTTCAAGGTCAGCTAGCTCCCAGGCAACCAGGCTGACAAAAGAATATTTCTAAAAGGCTCCTGCAGCTTCAGTGAGTCACCTGTGCTCTTGATTAACCATGGGGACTGCTGAAGACAGCCTGTAACAGTGTAAACTCTGCAAAGAAAAGGGTCATTACAGAGAAAATCTCCACAGTGCTTCCATGGGAAGCCACATGCTCCAAAAAGCCATGACCCATTCCAAGAAATGATATGATGGAAAGTACTCAAATGGCTGTCAAACTCTGGGGAGTTACCAAGTATGCTCATCTGTCCAGAATAAAACCTATATTTATTTTACAAATCACTCACAATGAGATATGAGGATACCTTATTAGAGCACCAAACCAGCTGAGGACTTCCATTCTCTCTTCCAAATGAACTTGAGGGCCAAAGTCAGAGAAGTAAATCTGTGATCCTTTGATACATTTTCCAATTATCCAAATCAGAGATGTCTAGCTATAGCTTAAGGTTACCTTTATGTAAACCTAACCAGAAAAATCCTCTTGTCACCATCATTTAGAAAAAGGATTTGTCTGGAGAGATGGCTCAGTGGGTAAAGGTACCTGCCACCAAATCTGACAACCCACTTGGAAGGAGAGAAGTGACCTCTACCCTCCACCCACGTGAGCGCACGCGCGAGCACACACACGCACACACACACACACACACACACACACACACACACTAAACAAATAAAATGTAATTGAAAAATGCTTTATGTATTTCAAGCTACCCTAGTGGGATTACTAATATATGTGGGTTCTGTGTGCATAAAATTACAACTCTAACGTTTCATCTACCCACTTTCCCAAAAATGTCCAGCACAGCTCTTAACTTCTCCTAGGTAGGTGGCTCAGATCCCAGAAGACTCCACAGGACCCCAAAGCACCACTGATAGATTCCAATGGATCATTTCTAAACCTTTCTCCTAGGTTCGTTGTCTCTTGCCTCATACAAGCTCCTCCAAATAATATCCTCTGCCCTGTGACACAGCAGGTTCTTGCCTTCCTGTTCACTTTCTTCCTAGGTTAAACTTTTCTTTCCTGTCAGGCCTATTGCCCTGTCTTCGTGCTACCAGTGTTTCAAACATAGTTTAGACAAATGTGGCCACAGCTTGTCTCTCCCACTGTGCATATTCATTATTAAAGCTCTTATGTCAGCTCTAGTCTGATGAATACTTTTATCCCACACACTGGGTTATTTGTTCTAAGCAGAGCACAGCCCAAGGCCACAACCTGCCTGTTCCCTGCACGTCTGTGCCCTCTGAGTGAAGTGAAGGTTTTTTTTTCTTCAAAAAAAAACCATTTTTAATGACTGGAAAAACATCAAAGAACAATAATATTTCATGAAATGTGAAAATTATGTGAAATTTCAGTTCTGTTATATGTAAATAATTTTCCTGAAACGCATGCATACATATTCATTTCTCTACTGTGTGTGACTGCTTCAGCAACATTAGAGTCAAGGGCAAAGTTGAGAAGCTTCTAGAGTCCAGAATCTAGACAAACCACTCAGCTAACAAAACCTAAAATATTTATCTGGCCTTCTGTAGTTTAAAAAAAAAAAGGTTGCCGACTACTAATTTGGACATTCTCATTCTGTTGTCTCTCTGTTGATGTCCATACATTTAGTTTAAAAAGTCTCAGTGGCATCTTCTCCATGTTCTGTCATGTTACCATGATGTCGTAATACCTGGTTGCTCCAGCACAATACTTTATTCTGTGGCTAAGCAGGATAAAGATACACAGCCCCACAACAGAAAAAGGAAGAATTTGAGGAACGCAGCAGAACCCTTTGTATTCATGCACTGTGTACCAACAGATTCAAGAAACTATTGGCCAAAGATATTTGGAAGAAATTTGTCTCTGTACTAAATATACACCGCCAGGATTCCCTAAATAAGAGAACTATACACACAGCGTTTACTTCATAGTCAGTATTATAATTCGTCTAGATAAATTATAGGAGATGCACTTATGTTATACCCAAATGTTATAGCATTTTACATAACGGACTGGAACACCCATGATTTGAGTATGTGCAAGAATCCTGAGACCAGTCTTCTGAAGATCCTGAGAAATGATAGTACCGCATGGTAAGCACATACCTTTTTTTGGCAGCACTTGGGACTGATCCTAGGGCATTATGCATGTGAGGCAAGCATCCCCCATTAAGCCACTGCCCCAACACTAGTACACATTCTTACAAGAAATTTATTGTGCCCTAAACTACAACTATTCACTAAATATTACTTGGGTCACTCAACTCAAAAACAGTCCATCAACTCTAGAAGTTTCGTGTGCTTTCAGTTGAAATACAAGTATCACAACCATTTCCAAAGCTCTGAGAATGAATTCTACCCATTCTAGGCATTCTACCCATTCTAGGCATTTGTTCACACACCTTCTTACACTCTTTCAGAGGAATAATATTTTAAGATGTGTTGCATTTGTTTATGCTGTGGAACGTTTGTTTAACCATGCAAAAATTTGTTGCATTCTTTTATGTTGCGTTTGCTTAATTCTGTGACGCTGTGTTACTTTGTCTAAAACACCTGATTGGTCTAACAAAGAGCTGAATGGCCAATGGCTTGGCAGGAAAGGATAGGCAGGACTTGCAGGCTGGGAGAATAAATGGAAGCAGAAATCTGAAAGAAGAGGAAGGAGCAAGAGAACAAGGAGAAAAGGACACTAGGGGTCAGTCATTCAGCTACACAGCCAGCCACAGAGTAAGAGTGAAAGAAAGATATACAGAAGTAAGAAAGGCAAAAAGCCCAGAGGAAAAAAGATAGATGGGAAAATTCAAATTAAGAGAAGCTAGCAAGAAACAAGCCATGCTAAGGCTGGGCATTCATAAGAAAGAATACGCTCCCACGTGCATTTATTTGGGAGCTGGGTGGCGGGTCCCCTTAAGCGTAAAGAGTAGAAACAACCTACAACAAACTCTAGCATCACTCTCATTTTTTCTGATACTAATCACATTATGAAGCCAGATGGTACAGCAAAGAATGCTGCATCTAGAATAGTATTCAGAATCTAAATATCTACATTTAAATCTTGGTCCTACCACTGATGAATTCTCTAACGTCTTAAAGCACTGGTGTCGATGTCTATGGAATCGGAATGAAAATTACATCTTATGGGACTTCTGCAAGATTATAATAATTATATAAATGCATTATGCTTAGATGATGATGATGATGATGATGATGATACTAGTTTTCATCTTATCTCGTGGCTGCTTTCCTTTCCTCGGCTTCACTAAAATAGTTTAACTGCTATTGGAAAAGTCGATCTGCTAAAGAGTTTTTCTCAATCAGGGTGGACAGGAGATCATTAGAAATATCAATTGGTTGAACTTTTTGATTAATTATTCCTATATGCTCAGTTGACTAATATTTGGTCCCCAAGCAAAGACTAAACAGATTAGATTGCTTTCATTCTGTGTTAACAAAAATAGTCTCATTTTCAATTAGCAGGGTCAAATATATCTCACTAACCAGAGATGATGATCAATTAATTATGAGCTACATTGCTATAAGGAGAAAATCTTCGCTTCCTTTCCACAGTCTTATTACCTTTGGAAAACATTATTGGTCAGGCGTGGGAGCTCCTGCCGGTAAGCTCAGCATTTGGAAAACTGACATAAAATGATCACCGTGATTTTAAAGCAAATCTGTGCTGCGTAGTGAGCCCCTGTCTCAAAAAAAAAAAAAAATAAAAAAAAAAAAAAATAAAAAAAAAAAATAAAAACAAGCAAAGCTGGGTGGATTTTATGAATTTGAAACAATTTAGAGACAATTTAAAGTTTGATTAACAAATTCCATGAGGGGATGGCAATATGGTAGGAGCAGGTAAAAGTATTTGCAGCACAAGCCTGACAACCTGAGTTCTGTTCCCCCCCCCCCCCCCCCCTGAACGCACTCTCTCCCTCTCTCTCTCTCTCTCTCTCCCTCTCTCTCTCTCTCTCTCCCACACACATAATAATGAGTTAATAATTCTTCAAAAAAAAAAAAAACAGCCAGCAAGATGGCTCAGCAGGTAAAAGCATTCACCACCAAGCTGGCAAGCCGAGTTCAATCCCTGCTACCCACATGGTGGAAAGAGAGGACCATCAACTTCTGAAAGCTGTTCTCCGACATCCACACATGCACTGGAGTAGGCACGTGCTCATACACATGCTAAATAGATACAACAAATAAGTTAGTGAAATGAAGGAATTAAAACTGAAGAAAAAATCATTTCCTTTGAGAAAATTCCCATTTAGGATCATAAAGGGACAGATACAAATAGATGGTGGCATGTCATTTACTCCCAGCTGCCAAGAAGGCTGAGGCAGGAGGATTGTAAGTTTGAGGCTATGCTGGTTAGTTTTTGGCCAACTTTACACAAACCAGGGTCTTCTGGTAAAGGAAACTTCAACTGAAAAAACACCTCCATGAGGTTGGCCTATAGGCAAGTCAGTGGGTGGGCATTTTCCTGATTGAGCTGAGAGGGCCCAGTCCAATTTTGGTGATGCTAACCCTGGGCTGGTGGTTCTGGATGCTGTAAGAAAGCAGGCTGAGCACACCAGTAAGCAGTGTTCTTCCATGGCTTCTGCATCCATTCCCGCTGCCAGGTCCTTGCCCTGCTTGAGTACCTGTTGTGAGTTCCCTCAGTGATGGATTGTGATCAAAATATATAAGCTAAATAAATCCTTTCCTCTCCAAGTTGCTTTTGGTCATGTTCTTTATCACAGCCATAGACACCTCAATAACATAGAGGTCACCCTGAGCAACCAAGTAAGACCTTGTCTCAAAAAAAATTACATGAATTAGGGAGTGAATAAATGAATGAGTGAATGAGTGAAGAGAAAAGAATAGTATGTAACACAGAGACAGAGCATTTATCTAGCATATTCCAGGTCTTGCATTTAATGCACAAAACAAAAACAAATAATAAATAAAAATAATAGAAAAGAGACAAATAAAATGATCTAGTTGCTGTGCACATAAGTGGTGATTTGATTGATGTTCAAAAAATAAATGTAACCTTTTTATATTGAGAACACTCCCCTTCCTAAGCCCTCTTCATCTAGAGCTGTTTGGTTGTCTGTTTTTAGACACAAGGACTCTCTGTAGCCCAAACTCACAGCAATCCTCCTGTCTCAGTCTCCTAAAATGCTAGGATTACAAGCATGGATGAGCCAAACCACCACAGTGGCTTGATTACTGATTTACTGCTAGAGCCCTAATACAATGGAACATTGGTTTGCCCTTGACAAGACTATAGAAAAAATGGTGACTACATGTGCCCAGGCTTCCTTCCAAAGACTGTACCACAGATAGAAGAGGTATGTTAATAATGACAGGTACTACCAATTGGGAAGCTAGTTACAGGTAGCAAGTTCGGGGACCAATTACACTGTCACCTTTGGCCAATATATTTGTTCAAATGTCTCTGATGGCTTTTTAAAATCCATTCAATAACCGTACCCCGAATAGCTACTGAATTTTAGGCCATGAGATAGCACTGGGGATAGACTGCCACTAAACTGGGAGCCAGCAGCATGGGCTCTGGTCCTTGATCTGGCACTAAGCAGCTGTGTTAAAAGGTGATTTTGAGTTCACTAGCGTGCGTTCATGTCAATGCAACTCTTTACAGATAGCTTTTGACTGCTCTTGACCCCAGTTAGGAGGCCATTTTCTTCTGGTAAGGCAGTGACTGAAAGTGTTGTCGAATGATGTCCTCTGGGCATTAAATGGTCATTGCCCTCTTGAACTCCCAATAGCTATGATTCCACATACAAGCACTGTACAAGATTGGGTCCACTTGTGTTCCATCATGGAGGGGGGGAGCCTCTTCAAGGACACGCAGTTAACAGTTGAGAGGAAGGAGGCTCACAAGACCCTGGCCCTCCCAGAAACTAGAAAAACAGTTAACTATTGTTAGAAGGGAGGGGCCCACGAGGCTCCGCTCCTCCTTGAGAAGGTATAAAAAGCTAACTATTGCTAGGCCTCCCCCCACGATATATAAGCAGTTAACTATTAGAAGCAAGGGGTTCACGAGGTCCTGCCCCCCCTTTTGAGGATATATAGAAAATTAATGGTTGTTGAGAGAGAGAAATTTTCTTCTCTGATGTAGGCACTTCTAAGATGCCCATGCTAGCACATCAAGCCTTCATGCTTCTGCAAACTGCTCTAACTCAACTCATTGATTCACCAACGTAGACCTGGGTGCAATCGGTTCTTCCGTCTGTCACTGGTGCCATCCCTGGTGTGACTAGAACCTTGTTCATCTCCCCGGTAGAAATTCACACAAGAGTTGGCTCTCAGTGTGGGCCACAAGGGAGCCAAAGATGAGTTGCAGAGGAACGTTCATTTGCATTGGCTCTGCTGTGAGTGGTGAGACTTGCAGCTGAAGCGAAGCTGCGCGAGGGTGGAAAGTGGGCAAGAGCAGTCCCTAGGGATGCCCTTTCCCTTGTTGCATGGAATGGCATGTCCTCTTGTTGCTGTGGTATTTGTGTTGTCCTTGCTGTGGGAAAAGACATCCAACTGAGGCTGCTCCTTCTGAAGGTGGGAGCGCCAAAACCAGTCATTTTGCTACTGTTATAAGTTGTAATATAAATATCTGATATCACGGGTTGAGAACCACTGGTCTCAGTTGGCTGGCATCATAAACTTCTCTGACAAAAACAAGCGAACATGCTGACTTACCTGGACTGGCTGGTGGACTGGAAATGTGTCAGATTCTGTGAAAATCGCACTTACGGGTGCGATCTTAAGCAGGCTGTGACGTCAGTCACAGGACCCTTGCTCTGGGCAGTAAGAATGCACCTGAGGCTGAGGTGTCTGCCCAGAAAATGGTTCCCTGCGTGAGAGGAAGAAAGGCATGATGAGAACAAAAGGCAAGCGGATGCTGTTCTCTGCAACTAGCCTCTGAGCTGGCAGGAGAAGCCAGCGGGAGAGAGAGAAAGAGAATGCCACGACACGGAGGGAAGGCTTGCCATTTTTTAGCGCGGGGGAGGGGGGTGGTAACAGAATGAGTAAAATTACATTGGTGCCAAATAGCCTTTTCCGGGACTCCTGAAGCCGCTGGGAAGAATTAAACAGAAAAGATGGAAAAAGTCGGGTAGAGCTAGAAAACTTTGGAATTCTAAAGGACAGTGGTCAGAAGCAGTTAGGGCTTAAAAAAAAAAAAAACCACACACACACACACACACACACACACAAAAAAAAAACCCCAAGTCTCTCTTACTATACTGAAGAGTTTATATAATGCAAATCTGATAGTACTCATAAAATCTCTCAGCCATCTGCTTGTGGAGTTTCTTCGCTATAATTGGCGCCTCTGAACCAGTAGCAAATACACTCCCCTCCCCTCAGTGAAGACCACGCTCCCTATTTGAGCCTTAGCATCAGACAAAGAGATCCATTTTTTCATTTCTTTTTTATTATTCTCTCATACAATACATCCCTACCACAGTTTCCCCTCCCTCCACTCCTCCCAGTCCCCCCGCGACCTTCCCTCTCCCTCAGATCCTCTCGTTCTCTGTGTTCTTTAGTGCCTGAGATGATTCAAAGTAATGACCTCTGAGAACAAAAAAGAAATGGAAGAGGAAAAATTATTAGGATAAAATTCTGAAGGAAACAGATATGACAAAATACTCAGGTGGAGATTCACTGCATATAAAAATGTATTTTTTTTGCAAAAAGAAGAAAATAGTTAGAGAATAAAAGAAATAGAACAGAATTCTAATACAAAGAAGGCATTTTGAAGTGGACAGAAGAGGAAATGACTGGTTTCAAGCTAATAGCTTATCTTTTCAGGGAAGAGGTAAGAAAATCCACTGAAGTCAAGAAGTCCATTAGCAATAGAATTGACTGCACAGTAAATTGTATAGAGAGCCTACACAGTGTGGCTGCAGTATTTCCCTTCGTTTCTTCTTTCCTCCTTTCTTTCCTTTAAAAAGATTGAAGTTTTTACTCTAATTTACTCTAAGTGTGTGTGTGTGTGTGTGTGTGTGTGTGTGTGTGAGAGAGAGAGAGAGAGAGAGAGAGAGAGAGAGAGAGAGAGAGAGAAAAATAAAGTAAAGGTGCACCTATCTCGCATATACTGCCACAGAAAACAAAATTTTAGTCAATCCAGATGCACCTGTAGAGCCCTTTGTGTGAGACTTAATTACCATGTCTGTCACATGACTTAGTCAAGGTTTGAAGTAACGTTGCTAATTTTCCCCATGAAGTAACTTTGCTAGTTTTCCCTAGTAGCACCTTGCCACGTCTTAGAGTAGACAACATCTTTTATGTCCTTTTCTACACCTTACCTTGCCCAACTAATAGACTGGTAATCTAGTCATATTTGGACAAAAACATTTAAATAATAAACTTAATGCAATCCAAGGCTAAGAATTGGTCTCAGTATTATAGCCGATGATCCACCTTTGCCTGCCTGGTCTCTCTCCAATGCATAAAAGTCATATCCAAACCTGCTATGGTAGCACATGCCTAGAATCCTCTCACTCAGGAGGTGGAGGCAGAAGGAGCAGGGCTTTAAGGCCAGCCTCTGTTACATCAGCAAGTTCAAACCAGCCTGGGCTATATGGACCCCTGGCTCAAAAAAATAAAATATAACCGAATAAAATAAAATGTAAGCTCCCATGAATATTTCAGTGGCCACCAAACCATTCAGCGCTGTTTCTTTAACTGTGAGGTGTTTGTAGCTACCAGTTTTAACACTACAGATTATTTTTAAGTCTCTGAATTGCTTTAGGATTTCAGCAAGGGCTCAAAAAACTGGCTCAACCTTGATGTGGTGCCAAATGCAATCAGTTGAGGCTTCCAGCAAGTCTCAGCATTGTTGACCAACACCAGGGCCTTCTCAACAAGGTTACTCATGAACTATCTACATTTCTAGAGAAGGGCATCTTTCCTTCCTTGCTTGCTTCCTTCCTTCCTTCTGCCCTCCCTTCCTTTCTGTTTAGACAGTATCTTACACTACTGCTCAGGTTGGCCTACAGCTTGCTATGTAGCCTATCTAGACTGTCGTAAAACTCCACAGAATCCTCCTGCCTCAGGCTCTCAAGTGCTGTAATTACAGAAGTGGGCCACTATACTCTGGTAATATTTCCCCTTAAAGCTTATTATTACTTAAGAAAAAAAATGGTTTCAGATTGGATTTTTCTTCAGTCTTTTGCACAATGATACCCAAGCAAAGAACAACCCAGGGTTTCCAATCTTACTAAATTTCTTCCTGGCGGTGGGAAAGCATTGAGCTGGTGGAATAAATAGCTCAAATCTCAGAAACCTATTAGACTGACGCGCACTCCTGTATGCTCCACAGCCCTAATCATCAACTCATTTATATTCTCAAGGATTGAAAGAAGCACATTAAGGAAGGACATTCTTGCCCTGAACAAAACTGTTCCATTCCAATAGCAAGAAAGATTGAAGACCCAAGAAATATCTTGGAAGCAGCTACTTGATTTCCTGAAGCACGTTAATGATGCTCAGAATTTATCAAGGTCACGGTTCCACATCTCAGACTAGGAAATCAACTAAGCAGTGTGCATGGTTTCGAACATTTTTTCTGTCTTATATTAGGAATAACGAATTGTCATCAACAACATATAGCTCAACTCAAGTCAGGCTGAGAAAATAGCTAGTGTGTTTATTAAAAGTGAGATAACAATCAACAAAAAACCTTCAGAAGTCTTTTTTTAATTTTATAAACTTTATTATTAAAAACAGCTTACAAATAAATAAAAGTATCACTCATTAAAATTACCCAGACCCAAAGTCTACACAACTCAAGGAACGTCTATGTAGGCAGAATTGACATTCAGATCAGAAGCTGCAAAGCTTCCCGGAAGGCTTTCTACAATGTTGGGCAGATCAGAAAAGTAGTACAATCTACCTTCAGTAAAGTCTAGCCTTAGCTCTTCCCAAAACACCCATGTGATGGCTCAGCTGCCATTCCTGCAAAGGCAAGATGCAGCTGCAGGAGCAAAATGGCTAACAGATTTGAACAGCTGGAGAGGGAGGGAGAAGGAGAGAGAGAGAGAGAGAGAAAGAGAGAGAGATTGATGAGCGGAAGAGAGAAAAGCATGAACTTAAAGTATCAGGGGCCGAAGACACCACACAGCCCTTGTTGAAAGCTCAGTTTCTTTCTTTCATATCAGAATACCAATGCAGAGACAGAAAACAGGACATTTTTCAACTAGATAAACCTTACTGGACAAAATAATGCTGAGCTAAATTCACTCTCAATGACCTTTGACAGTGATTGGAGGAATGCAAGAGAAAAATTACTCTATCAAATGACAGTGCTCCCTGACACCAGTTCCTCCCTTGGCTGGCATTAATCATGAGCTACTATCCATAAAGGATTTTTAGTTAACAGCAAAAGAAAGCAAAGCCACTTTCCCTTAGTGCTGTGCCAGACAGAGGTTTCAGGATTCATTTGCATGGACTACATGCTGAGTCAGGCCCCCTGAACTTGATTTTGATGTTGAAAGGATTGTAAAGAGTTGTCACGACAAATTAGAGGAGGGAGAGACTTTGAAATCAAGGCTGAAGCAAGATTGAAGGGGATTTGGTTCCCCTGACTCCCCCTTTTCATCAGTGACTATAAATTATTAGTCCCAGATACATAAACTCTCTTAGTGACCAGAGAAGACTTATTTCATCCTAGTCTCTGTGACTTTGATGGGTTCCAAAAAAAGATCTAGCTGAGGAGTCAGTGTTGAGGGGCTGATAAGATGGCTCAGCAGGTAGAGGTGCTTGCTGTCAAGCTGGGTGCCTTGAGTCTTATGTGGAAAGAAAGGAGCCACTCCTGAGCCTTGCCTTCTGACTGACACACAGCTGCCACAGAATGCATGCAAATATACAAACCCCACACAAAAATAGATAGGCAGACAGGCAGACAGACAGACAGACAGACAGAAGGAGTGCAAAAAATACTTTCTAAAAAAGAGAAGAAAAGAAAAACAGTCAGTGTAGGCCTGATAGAGATGACACTCACTCATGATTCTGCGCTTTTCAAATCATTCCAGAAGAAAGATTTGTCCATGAACTTGTGTAACCATATCTCACAGCCCTGGTATTCTCTAGGTCCATGGAACACAGACTCACAGCCTCAGTAGTAGGAGGGTGGGCCTATCATGGTCTGGCTTCAATTGCTGGCAGAGACCAATTCATGTTAAAAGAGTAAGGAGAAGCCAGACATAGTAGCTCATGCCTGGTGCTAATTAGTTCCTGTCAACTTGACACCAACTACAGTCACTAGAAAGAGGGAACTTCTGAGGAGTTGCCTGCATTAGATTGACCTGGAAGTATGTCTGTGTGACTTTTTCTTTTTAATTAATGATTGGTGTGGATGGGCCTAGCTTCTATGATGTATAAGAAAGCAGGCTGAATGAGTCATGGAATCCAACTAGTAAGCAGTCTTATTCCATAATTTCTGCTTCAGTTCTTACCTCCAGCTTCTTCCCTATAGGTTCCATCCACTCTTGCCTTCCCTTGATGGTGGGCTGTAACCTGTTAGGTGAAATAAGCTCTTTTGTCCCCAAGTCGATCTGGGTAAGTGTTTTATCACAGCAACAGAAACCAAACTCTGACACACATAGAGTCCCAAAGCTTGAACTCAAGAAAGATCAAGAATTCAAGGACAACCTCAGCTATATAGTGAATTGGAGGCCTCAAAACAAACAAATAAATAAAAAGAACCAAGGATATAGCCTAAAGAGTAGAGTACTTGCCTAGCCTTCACAAGGCTGTGGGTTCAACCTGCAGAACCACATAAAGCTGGGCAAAATGGCATCCACATATAACCCCAGAATTTTGGAAGTGGAGACAGGAGAACCAGATGCTCAATGTGATCCTTGACAATATAACAAGTTCAAGGCCCACCTGTGGTACATGAGGCCATGTCTCAAAGAAGGAAAGAAGAAAAGTAAAAAGAAAAGATTCATGAACCAAGCCATAAAGGCAGCATCTGTGGAGAGGAAGGGCAAACAAATGGGCTCTTAAAGCATCTAGAAGGAGTAAAAACTCATTGGGGATCCTGACTCCAGACTTGGAAGGCAGTAACGTTGTAATAAGATATGCATGAGGAAGTATGTCACTGTGGGGGCAGGCTTTGGGGTCTCTTTTGCTCAAGTTTCCCTGGGGGGCGGCTATCACTTGACTTCCTGTTGCCTCTGAGTGAAGGTGTAGCACTCTGAGCTCCAGCACCACCACGTCTACCTGCTCCCTGCCATGACGATAATAAACTGAACCACCAAGTGAGCCACCCCAGTTAAATGTTTTCTTTATAAGAGTTTCTGTAGTCATGGTCTCTCTTTGCAGCAATGAAAGCCCTAAGACAACAAGTGAAAGGAAAGCCCACGTTTTTCTAAAACTTTCCTTATTTGTCTACTGCCAATTCCCTCATCTCATAGTTCCAGAGCTCCGTCTCTCCACACAGGGGACCACTGCTGACCTTGCTGCTGGTCACACTTGCTCTCAGGACCTGATTTCTGTGCCTTCCTGTTTTGCTTGTTTCTATTACTTTGCCCAGAGTGTGGCTATGATCACCATCCTTCATTTCCAGAATGTATCCTGGAATAAGATAATAATAAAGAAAACAGTAAGTCAGAAGAGTAATCAGTAATGACAAAAGTGTACACTGAGGAAGGTAAAACATCTTGAAGATTCTCACACGTGATTTATGGAAGGTCAACCCTGAGGAGAGTAATGTGTGTTCTTGGAGTGAGATGGAGTCTTTTCTCAGCTCTTGGTAGACTTAACTCCAAGAGCTTAGAGTCACAGTAGCCACCAAAGGCACCATAACCAGCGGCTTTTGAATTCAACTTCTCAGGCCCAAGAAGAATAAGAAAACTCAGACAATGAGTAAGTAGAACAAATGGATTTCCTTTTAAATATTTATTTATTTAAATTTGTGTGGATGTATATGCATTAGGAAGCCCTTGGAAGTCAGAAGAGGCATTGATCCAAACCCTTGGAATTGAAGTTAGAGGTAGTTGTAAACCCAAATGTGAGGGTTGGGGACCAAACACATGACCTCTGCAAGAGCAGCAAGCACTCTTAAACATTAAGCTATCTCTATTGCCTTAAACATAGATTTATTTAGGAAAAAAACCCTGAAATTAATTTTTCATACTAGCCCCAGTTCTCCCTCCACTTCTACCATCTCCCTCACCTTCTCCATCCCATTCCCATCTACTCGGAGGAGGAGGTAAGGCCTCCCTTGAGGAGTCAACAAAGTCTTGAATAGCAAGTTGAGCACCACCCCCCCATATGAAGGCTGAACAAGGTATCCCACCACAGGGAATGGGCTCCAAAAACCCAGTTCATGCACCCAGGATAAATACTAGTCCCACTGCCAGCCCCCCTCAACAGATCAAGCCATATAACTGTCACCCACATTCAGAGGGTTTAGTTTGGTCCCATGCAGGATCCCCAGCTGTCAATCCAGAGTCAGTGAGCTCCCACTAGCTCAGGTCAGCTGTCTCTGTGATTTTTCCCAATCATGATCTTGCCCTCACCCTGCTCATATGATCCCTCCTCCCTCCCTTCAACAGTTCCAGGAGCTTAGCCCAGTGCTTCGCTGTGGATCTCTGCATCTGTTTCCATCAGTTACTGGATGTAGGTTCTATGATGACAGTTAGGATAGTCATCAATCTGATTACAGGGGAAGGCCAGCTCAGGCACCCTCTCCGCTATTGTTAGGAGTCTTAGCTGGGATTCCTGGGAATTTCCCTAGCACCTGGTTTCTCCCTAGCCCCATAATGGCTCCCTCTATCAAGATATCTCTTTCATTGCTCTCCGTCTCTGCCTCTGTCCCAACTCTGCCATCTCAAGCCTTTATGTTCCCATCCCTCATCCCCTTTCTTCTACTCCCCTTCCCAGTTTACCCAGGAGATCTTAACTATTTCTTTTCCTGGGGTCCTTTTTGCCTAGCTTCTCTGGGGTTGTGAACTGTAGCCTGGCTATCCTTTTCTCTGTGTCTAATATCCTCTGATGAGTGAGTACGTACGGTGCTTGTCATTCTAGGTCTGGGTTGCCTCACTCAGTATGGTTTTTTCTAGTTCCATCCATTTGCCTGCAAATTGATGATGTCACTGATTTTACCACAGAGTAATACTCCATTGTGTAAATGTACCATCTTTTTCTTATCCATTCTTCAGTTGAGGGGCATCTAGGTTGTTTCCAGGTTCTGACAATTACAAATAATGTTGCTTTGAGCATAGCTGAACAAATGACCTTGTGGTATGAGTGTGCATCCTTTGGGTGTATGCCCAGGAGGGTCTTGAAGTAGCTTGTGAAACAACACTCTTAAGAGTAGGAGGAGTTTCAAAGCTGTCACCCTAACCCACTAAGTGGTCTTTTATGGGGGTTTATAGTGGGAATTGGATGGATAAGTAACTCCCTGTTTAGGATGAAGGAACATGCATGGAACATGTACACGTCTTACTGGCTTGTCGTGATGAGTTCAGAAATGAATAACCTCAAAAAAAAACGAGTGGGACCTCAGCCTCAACCTGACGCCACTGGAAAATACAAAGTACAAATTTCCCTAGAAACCAAAGCAGAGGGCCACTGTTATCAGTTCTTCATTGGCCCCAGTCATTAGCAAATAGAGTAACATTAACTCATAGAAAAGGAGACTCTTTTGGTGAGAGCACCTTTCCAGAGATAGCTATGAGCTCGAGACAGACAATATTCGCGAAAACTGATGAGTACGCAGACTTTTCAAGGGACTCTGACTCCGCACCAATAATATCTCTTACGATGGCATATAATTGAGCTCAAAAGTGGTCCTTGAAGAAGTGCTATGAGCACTGCCAGAAAGAGACAACATCTTACTCCGCTTCTCCTTCTTGCCCCATATACTAACAAAGATGTTTTTGAATCGCCTCTTTTTCCTGGGGTCAAAGAGCTCACAGACATTACTTCCTCCATTAAAAATCTCACCTTTGGCTACACAAATGGTTCAGCAGTTAACAGCACATGCTCCTCTTGCAAAAGACCCAAGTTAGGTTCCCAATAGCCACATCTCATAACCACTTGTAACTCCAGTTTCATGGAATCCAATGCCCTCTCGTAACTTCTGCAGGTGCCTTCACACTTGTGCGTGTACCACACACCCTCTATACACACACATGTGTATACATAATTCAAACATCAAAAAATAAATAAATGCATCTCCAAATCTGTGCTTTAGTGCCAAGATTTTCCAAGGTGATTTAGAGTTCTCACTCTCCTATTACTCCAAGAAGCACATTGGAATACAACAACCCAAACATTGCTATGTTATTTCTAAGTCCGACTCACATAAAAATGAATTATATGAACGGACAATGCCAAAGGCCCAATTCATATTGAACCAAGTTCATGGGCTAGGTTCGATCCAGGAAATGATTCTTCCTGAACACCTTCAGAGGTGACATAGCTCCATGAATACCTTGATTTGGGACTTTTATAAGTAGAAGAAATAAACTTCTGTTGTGTTAAAAGTAACATGGTTCGTGGAAATTTATTTTAGCCCCTGAAGACAATTAATGCATAGGTTTTCTTGTTTTATCTCCAGACACCGAATTTTCAAAGTCTTAGGAAATATTTATATGTATCTGCTTGAATATTCATAAAACACCCCTGAAAACATAATCAAGAAACTGACAACACTCGTTGCCTTTCAGAAAGGGAACATGATACATGCAGGATGAGGAACTTTTCCTCAAAAAAATTTTTTTCAACTCTGTGATGTTATCTGCTTTAAAAATAAATGAAATACACATTTTGAAAGTCTTGCATTCAAAACCAACCTACCTAGCAACCTCTCTCTTCTTCCCACAGACTGCATTATTTCATTTGGTCTCATTATGATGAACTTGAAGCAGAGTACATTTGGAGAAAAGTTTATTCTGGCCTGTGGTTCTGATTGGAAAGTTAAAAAGCTACACCGGCCATTACTTTCTTCTGAGAGAGTCTCAGAATGGCTCAGAGCTTCGTCTGGCAAAAGACAGGGAGCACAGGTGTGTCTTTCTGATGTCCTCTTCTTGCAATGAAGCCACCAGGATTCAACCGTAGTGTGTGTGGGGGTGGTAGGGCTGAATTACAACTTTAACTCTAACTGCTTTCCAAAGGCCAGACACCATAGTCATTGCTTCTAACTTCTTACCACCTCACAATGCGGGTGGCATTTCACCACATGACACCTTGGAGAGAGCTCTAAAGCATATCCAAACCATAGCAGTATATTCCATTTTGGTTTGGTTTTAAACAGGGTCTAAACCCTGTAGCTCATGCTGGTTTGAAAACTCTCCGTATAACCTATGCTCGACAACTTACCAGTGGCTACACCACTAAAAAATTTAAAAAAAAAAATGCCTCCCCATCCCAGCTCCTCTAGTTTCATCCCCATCCCAATGAATGGTGGCATTAGAAATAAAAGCCAACGCAGCCTTTTTTTATTATTTATTTATTTATTGACAGCGTTTCTCTGTGTACAGCCCTATCTGTCCTGGAACTAGCTCTGTAGACCAGACTGGCTTCGAACTCACAGAGCTCTGCCTGGATCTGCCTCTCAATTGCTGGGAGTGTGCTACCACCACCCAGACCATTCCATTTTGGTAACAAGAGGTACAGTTCTAAGAAGCAGCTCCTTTTTTTCACAGAGATCCCATGATTCATCTAGCCATTTTGCTTTTTTTCCTCTAAAAACATGGGAAGACAACTGTCTAGTCTTATCAGAAAATATCTTTACTTGTCTTCTTTCAAGTTATTACTTGAGGATAAAAAGCTCACAAGGAAAAAAAAAGCATACTGAAAGCTGAGATAATGTTGCTACCCACAATGTCATTTAATTACTGACTTAATAAAAATCCATTGTCACATATCCACACCAAAAGACATATTTTATGCGTAGAGAATTTATAGGGATGATTTAAAAACAAACGAATCAAACAGTTTGAAGCTCAATCTAAAAAGAAATGTATTGCTACTTACATTTCCAGAAGTGTTAGACAAAATGGGCCCAAGGGTTTTGCAAAGTCAAAGCCTCCAGTGGAGGATTTGATGCAACCTGCGTACATAAGTAAAACGCTCCATAAGGCAGCTGTATATACTATCAATAATCAATACATGTTTCATGGGTTAAATTAAATTAAAAGTATAAAATATAGAGCTAGAAGTTACTGGAGCTATCAGGCAAGCTGTCCCCGTAAATCTCTGAAAATGGGAACCAAGCCAGGACTGGTGGCACATCCCTGTAACCTCAGCATTCAGAAGGTTCTGGCAAAAGAATCAAGAGTTCTAAGACAGCCTTTACTATTATTATGGAACACTGCCTTTGGGGCATGACATGACCATTAGCCATCTTAATCCGTCCAGTGGTGATACAGCTGTTCAGGGATCGTCCACACTCTCATAAGTAACCTGGTGATGCGATGCTGTACCCTACTTCGAGTTACTCCATATCCTGTGAAACAGTGGCTGTCTTAAGCTTCACCTTACCCTGAGTGACTTCACATTGCAAAGTAGCACTGGGCTCCTTCTAAATGCAAACATAGAGGCAGGATGGCTCGGTGAGGAAGGCGGTTACTGTGGTAACACGAGGACCTGAGTTTGGATCCCTAACATCCATGTAAAGGCTGGGTGTGGCAGTGTATATCTTAACCCCAGCCCAAGGAGTGTTAATAGAAACAGGAGGGTCCTGGACGCTTGCCGGCCAAACACTCTAGCTCAGAGGTTCTCCAGCCTTTGGTGGTTGAATGACCCTTTCACAGTGCTTGAACATCAGATATGCTGCGTATCAGATATTTACAGTATGATTCATCCCAGTAGAAAAAGTACAGTTATGAGGTAGCAATAAAAAAATTTTATGGTTGGGGGTCACCACAATGTAAGGAACTATAGTAAAGGATTGCAGCATAAGGGTGTTGAGAACCACTGAAACAGCAAGCACCAGGTTCAATGAGAGACTCTAAAAACTGAGGGGGGAGGGTGTTGATGGACCCAGTCTTGTGCAGGTTAACTATGGCTGCTTTGTACGCATTCATGTTTTCAACGACCATGTCATGTCCAGAAGGTAGCATGTCATAGCAATCCTCTTCCCCACCCTCCAGCCCTCACAGTCCTCCCATCCCCTCTTCTCCAATGTTCCCGAGGCCTTGAACTATGTGATACAGATGTCCTATTTAGGGCTGATCATTCAACAGTCACTTAGTCTCAGCGCTTTGATCAGTTACATGTCTCTGCACTAACTGTTGCAGAGTGCAAAAAGAAGCTGCTCAGACGAAAGCTGAAAGTGGCTTTAATCTATGGCTAGGAACATAATTATTTAGAAGGCAGTTTGGTGGGCACAGCATGTCCACTTAGCAAAATAACAGTAAAAGCTTCCCCAGCGGGGCTTATGACCTCCCAAACCACAGATTTGGAGCCAGGTTTATAGTACCAGGAACAATTTTTTTTCTCTTTCAGTAGCTGAAGCCCCGAGACTGTTGCTGGGCTCCAGTGCAGAGGAAACAGGAGGTCTCCCTGTTACACATAGTGCTAGGGCTTGTCTCTTTCATAAGGGCCGGAAACCATGCCTCCCCATTCTTCCATCCTCAAGGTCGGGGCTCAGTCACCCCCTCATCACTCTGCTCCACTTCTCTAGTGCTAGGACGTGATTTCTTGACAGAGCTGCTTTCCTCAGCCCCACTATCTACCACTGCATGTCTCAGGCCTGGTCAGCCTTTAGCCCTGCTTCCTCTAGGTGTTAGTTCCATGGCCCTTTAGCACAAACCAGCCTCAGGGGACCCAACCTTCTTCCTGCCTTCCGTTGCCAGGCTTGTGTCCTAAAGATATCAGAAGTCTCTTGAGCCATGCCACTCTGTTGGCAGCCTTGGCTGTCAAGAGGGAACCCAAGACTATAAAAGATGAAATCCTGGTGCCCTTTATTCTCGAGTCTTTAGAATGGGTCCTCTGCTTTTTTACCCAGGAACCGCCCCCCCTTCTATTACAAAACTCCAGCCTGGCCTCTGGCAAAACTATAGGCCTTCGGCAGGAGACGTAGCTTAATAGCTCCCTCTTCCTTATAAGGTCACTGGGTCTCTGAGTCTTTGTCCCTGTTGTCCAGACGTTTTTTTAAGATACCATACTGGTGACAGGCCTCTGAGCAGAGAGAGGAACTGCATTGCTCTGTGGTGACTCTCTCTTGTCGCCAGAGGGTATCTATTAGCACACCAGGACTAGATCACCTAGGCAAAGAGACCCCAGATTTTAGCGACAAATTCTCTAGGGTTAAAACTTATTGGTAATTGGACTACCAGATGATCTTGAGGAAGGCACAGGCAAATGGAGGAGGGGATAAGGGATCTGGCGGGGGTGATCCAAGGAGACAGACCAAATGATGCCCTTAAGGAGGCCCAACCATGTACAAGAGGGGTGTGCTCAACCATGGTCTAATGGAGGCCCGAGTAGAGAGACGCACATCCATCAGGCATTGCCTATCCTGGTGATCCTTTCCCTGCTCTCCTCCTTCCCCCCCCCCCCAGTTCCCTGTTCCCCCTTCCCACCCACCTGTCCACCCACTTTCAGATAGAAAATTAGGCCTCCATTTACCAAGACATCCCTTTGGGCATTTCTGAAGAACTGAGCTAAACTTGACCTAGACTTTCTCAAAAAACTGGTGTGGCCGGGCGGTGGTGGCACACGCCTTTAATCCCAGCACTCAGGTGGCAGAGGCAGGCAGATCTCTGTGAGTTCGAGACCAGCCTGGTCTACAAGAGCTAGTTCCAGGACAGGCTCCAAAACCACAGAGAAACCCTGTCTCGAAAAAAAAAATCAAAAAACTGGTGTGTTGTTTTCTTCTGCAACACAGCCTGACCGCAGTATAAGCTGGGAGAGAGAGAGACATGGCCACTAAATGGCAGTTTAAACTCTAACACCTGGAACAGCAGGCTTTGTTTTGCAGGCGGGAGGGGAAGCGGAATAAGGTCCCACATGTTCAAGCTTTTTATGCCTTGAGCAACCAATCTGTTCTGTCTCTCAGATACTGGATTGACCCCTTATTTATGACCAAAAGGGAGATCCCTATACCATCACCCTTACTCTCTGTGTGCCTGGGAAAAAAAGACCTAACCCACTGAGGAACCCTTGGAACCTTCTCAACCGTCATTTCCACCACCCTGCTCTCCCTCTCCGGGGGCTCCACCAAACTTCCATCTCTGGGAATCAGAAATTGAGTTGGGCCCAATCCAAGGTTATATCCCCATCTCCTTAAAAGATCTAAAATACGCAAAGCAGGACCCAAGCTGACTTCCAGACAACCCCAACAAGTACATAGAGGTCTTCCCCCATTTAACTCAGGACTTTGAGTTGACTTGGAAGGATACTACTATTATTTTAGGACAGATCCCAACCAGATCTGCAAGACAATGGATCTTGGAGGCTGCCCAAAGGTTTAGGGATAACGTAGATACTTATTATGGACTCCAGTACCTGCCCAGATGGGGACACAGAAATTCTTTCCAAGGACCCTGATTAGGACTATAACCAGTAAAGAGATTTCAGAGAGCTTGCCTAGCAGAAAGACTAACAAACAGCCAGGCCAAGCCCCTTAGTTATAGTAAATTGTCTACCACAGATCATGGGACATAAAAGAATCTCACTGCTTTCCTGGGAAGTTTCAAATGGGGCTCATATAAGGCATATACCACTACGTCCTGAGAGTGTAGAAGAACGACAATTCTTAAATATAAATTTTCATCCAGTCAGCTCTGGACATCCACCAAGAGCTTCAAAAGTCAGCCTTGGAACTGGAGGCTCCTCTTGATGACCACTCTGTTTATTCTAACTGAGGTCATGAAGAGAAGGAAACAAAAGCCCAAAGTGAGAGTACGAGGAAAAAAAGACAAGCCTAACTCCTGGTCATCCTGCAGACAGGCAAGGTATCACCCACACCCCCCCAGGCAGCTGCCAAATACACCACAGGTCAGGCCATTAGAAACAACAGTGCCTGAATATGGCCAAATGGTACATTGCCAATGGGGCTGTCCTGAGAAGTGAATGATGCCCAGGATGGATGTGATGGCTTTGTTCCTTGTGTCCATCCAATAAGGCCTATGGCCCCTGCTGGCACCAAGGACTCCTATTTCTATCAACAGGGAAGAGCCAAAGTTGACCATGAATGTTATAGGTAGGTCCATCATATTCTAAGATATGAGTGCCTCCTCCTCTGCTTTTACTTTCCTCCTAAGAAACTGACCAAAGCTTCTCATCAGGTAAGTGGAGCTGAAGGAAAGCCCCAGACCCAAAGTTTTATAGTCCCTAGCTTTTATCTCAGAGAAGCTTAGAGTTTTACTCTGTTTTGGTGATGTCACAGTGTTGTCCCCACTCATTGGCTAGGGTATCCTAACAAAGTCAGGGGGAATCTGTTTTCACAGATGTTATAGAGGCATCTTTCATTTTTTTCAGACTTTGGCTCACCTGCCATCTCCTCTTGTCTCCACAGTGGAGAAGAATTAATCGGAGGCGGATGCAGCTGTCTAGGACACAGGGGTCTCTGGTAGGGCAAAAACTGTGCCTCTAATAAAAAAAATCAGCTAAAGAACCCTTCCGTGTTTCCCCTCAAGAAATAGTGCCTTTTAAGTCAGAGACCATAGCTGGCATCCAACACAAGCAGCCTCTTGCCAGTCAGCTTCTTCAACATGCACTTTTGGTACCCTGTACTTCTCATGCAGCTTCCTCATCTTAGCAAGAAAGAACACCGGTATTAATTGGTACAGGATCTCAAGACTGTCAGTGAGACTGTTATTCTCCTCTCCCTAGCAGTATCAACCCTTAATAGGAAACCATTGGCCTTAAATATTTATCACACCTGAAGGATGCCTTTTTCGGAATACCATTATGCCTAGATTCTTTTTTTTTCTTCTTTTTTTAATTAATTTATTTATTTATTAAAGATTTCTGTCTCTTCCCCACCGCTGCCTCCCCTTTCTCTCCCCCTCCCCCAATCCATTCCCCCTCCTTCGTCAGTCCAAAGAGCAATCAGGGTTCCCTGCTCTGTGGGAGATCCAAGGACCACCCACCTTCATCCAGGTCTAGTAAGGTGAGCATCCAAACTGCCTAGGCTCCCACAAAACCAATAGGTGCAGTAGGATCAAAAACCCATTGCCATTGTTCTTGAGTTCTCAGTAGTCCTCATTGTCTGCTATGTTCAGCGAGACCGGTTTTATCCCATGCTTTTTCAGACCCAGGTCAGCTGGCCTTGGTGAGTTCCCGATAGAACATCCCCATTGTCTCAGTGTGTGGGTGCACCCCTCGCGG
>NW_026067999.1:2581429-2616263 GCF_014885135.2 Alexandromys fortis
CTCTTTTTGGGTCTGGCTTACCTCACTCAGGATGGTGTTTTCTATTTCCATCCATTTGCCTGCAAACTTCAAGAAGTCCTTGTTTTTTACTGCTGAGTAGTACTCTAATATGTATATATTCCATACTTTCTTCATCCATTCTTCAATTGAAGGGCATCTAGGTTGTTTCCAGGTTCTGGCTATTACAAACAATGCTGCTATGAACATAGTAGAGCATATACTTTTGTTGTATGGTAAGGCCTCTCTTGGGTATATTCCCAAGGGTGGTATTGCTGTATGCCCAGATTCTTAATAAATATTTTCCTTGAGTCATTTTTGCTGGAGAATACCAACATGTGGCATGGACTGTCCTGCTGCGTAGGTTCCTAGATAGCCTTCACCTGTTTATACATGCTTTCTCTCCAGATCTGAGGCACATGTCCTGACTGGATCAGGCTTATTTTTTACGATATGTAGTTCACCTTCTGATTTATTCACCATCATGAGATCTGCTCAAATGGCATGCAGGATCACCCTCAGTTTCCTGGTTGATTGAGAGTGCTGAATCTTGAGGAAAATGACCAATTATTGTCTCAAAGAGTAGCATACGTGGGTCTTGTCCTCACTCCAAGAAAACTAACAATGTTCCCCCATTTACATCCAGGCAATTCTCCAACTGTCATTCCCCAATTTAGGGCCTTCCCAAACCTGCTTGACTACTGTCACTTGTGGAGCCTGGAAGCCATAGAACTGACAAAGGCACTACTACAAGAAGAAGAAAAGGACTCTCTAATCTGAACCTCAGAACAAAGTTCTTTCAACTAACTGAAAAATGACTTTTGCCTGGCCTGGCCTTTTATGTCCCTGAATGAAGAGGAGTGGCCCTAAGTGTTCTCGCTCAGAAACTGGAGCCCACTTCATAGCCTGTAGGACACCTATTAAAGAAGACTCTGTGGCCATGGTTAGCAAGACTTTGTCTCAAGACTTTGGCAACAGCATCTCTCCTAGTAGAGGAAGGAATCCAAATCTCTTTGCGGGGAGTCCTCAACTATGAACACACACCATCATGTCTCTGGCCCTTTAAAAGCTAAGGGAACAATCTGACTGGCTGATAGCCACAATATAAAAGTAGAAAAAGCAAAATTAACAGTTCAAAGGTATAATGTCACCAATCCATTCATTCAGCCTGTTTCTATTCCCAGAGGATATAGAGCCGCTTCTCTCTGGTGGCCTGAGGTCTTCAGTATTGCCTACGTCAACAGTCTGGACCTTACGGAAATACCTCTTCAAAGTATACTATGTCTGGCTTTATAGCCAGAAGCCATCTTCTTCAGTATGGAGTCTACAGAGTCGGCTATGCAGTAGTCTCATTGGCTGAGGTCATTGAAGCCAAGTTTCTGCTGGGGAAACCTCTGCGCAGCTGGCTCAATGGATTGATTGCTCTGACCAGGGCATTTTTTTTCTTCAGTAAAAACAAAAGAGTCACCATTAAAACTGATTCTATGCCTTCCTGGTCTTCCATGCCCATGTTGCCATTTGGGTGGAAAGGGGGCTACTAAGAACCCTGTAAACCCAGCTAAAAGAACCTCTGTAAAATCTGGGCCTCACAGGCACGGGACTTATTACCAATGTATAACTAAAGTAATAGAGCAACAAACTGTCTTCTAAATAGCCATGCTTCTATGTAGACAAAAGATGCTCCTAGCCTTAATGAGACAAGCTTCTCATTAAACAGAACTTCATTGAATGTAGAGACTCATGGATTCTTAAGACCTAAAAAATATGTCATCATTGTAGATACAACCTTAAATAAGACATCTATACTGCTCTCTCCAAGGTCCAAAGAATATTGTATAGCAGAGTCCAGGAAGTAAGTAGGAGTGGAAAACCGTGCTGGGCAGTGATGGCGCACGCCTTTAATCCCAGCACTCGGGATGCAGAGGCAGGCAGATCTCTGTGAGTTCTACAAAGCTATTTCCAGGACCAAGGCTACACAAGAAATTATGTCTTGAAAAACAAAACAAAAAAAATGGACGACAAAACAAGGGGCTGCAACATGCTATTCTGTAGGCTCCATATAACCATCACAATAACCATTATTGTGGTCACCTACAGTGGGCCCATACATGACTGGTCCTATCCATCATCAGTCTTGAAAGGGAGAGGGGCTCATAGGGCCCTCTCCTTTACCTCTGTACATCTATTGTCTCCTGACAGATGCTGGATGAAGGGGAGTCATTGTGTGCCCACTACTACCTCCACCAGTCTCAAACAGATACTTTCAAAGCCATGGTTTCATGAAGGTGACCCTGGTTAAATTCAGTGGATCACAAAACAAAACAAATCATGAACATAAAAGAGATTTATGGAAAAAGAAGGCGGACATTGGGTGGTAAGGAAGTCAGTATGTACTTCCTACCTGTGCAAAGAACAAATGTATTTAGGACAGATTTAATGGATAAGCTATTTTAAATGGGTCTCAGATGGTGGCGCTTCTCTGGACAGCAGCCATTCCTATCGAAGCATGCATTGCTGACACCACTGAAATAAGGACTTTGAAGAAATTCAAGGCGACCGTTGGGCTGACAAACTACCAGAAATGCAGTAATGATTCCCAAGGACCCAGAAATGTCTCCTATCTATGCCAGTCCCACCTGGGGATACATGCCAGCTTATACACCAGAAGAAGACTGGGCCACAGTGAAGGGGTGTGTCCGTTCTCTGACAGGGTGGTACCAAGTGTCAGATTCCCCCTCAGAACTCACAGTGGAAGATGCTTAAGGCAATCCATGATGGCTGATATTTCATGAGGGAAAAACTGCGGTCTCTGAAAGGGGAAATGGTCACCGAAGAGTTCTTATAATGTTATCAATCAGGTCTTTGAGGCCTTTGAAGTTTGTGCATAAAATAATCACAGCAAGGGAGGTCACCTCTCCTGGTGTCCCTGCCAAGAGACATGGCCAACACCCAGGGGGAGACTGACAATTGGATTTTATCCAAATGTCAACTTGTCATGGATTTGAATACTTGGTGATGATGATTGATTCCTTTACTGGCTAGATTGAGGACTTTCTCACCGACAAGAGAGGCTTCAGAAGTCATAAAGGGCATTTTTCAGGAAATCATACCTCATTTGGCCTGCTCCTACCCACTTCAGCTTGAGAATGGGCTTGCCTTTGTCTCTGAAGTCACACAAGATCTTTCTAACTTTGGGGTTATCTTCTCTTTACATTCTCTCTGGTGGCCTTGGTCTTCCAGTAAAGTAGGTCAGTGAATCCCCTAAACGCCAAATAAAAAAGAAATGTGAGTAGAAATCTTTCCACCCTGGAGAAAGGTGTACCCCCGGTCTTACTCAGGACCCAGATTATACGTTAGCCCCTAGGAAGCCCTTTATGGGAAGCCACTTCTTAAAACTGAATTCATCACTAATGAGTAAGAACTGATCCTCATTCCATTTGTCAAAAGCTATAATAATTTCAAAAGAACTTACAATAATATGGGCCAAGGAGGGTATGTGCACAGTAACAAAACCTGATGACTTACTTCAACAACTCTAGTCAAGTAAAAATATCAACAGGATGTCATACTGTTAATATCAAACAGACATCATAGCTAAACCACTGCAAACTGGTCTCAATGCTATCTGGCCAAGCATCTGAGTATCCCTACTTTCCTGTACTTCGCTTCTGCCTTTCCTAGGGTCTCTGATGGCCATCATTTTTTATCACTTCTTAGTCCCTGTTTATTTAACCTAACTATTTGATTTTGTCTCATCTTGCCTCCAGAAGCTCCACCTTCAAATGGTGGCATCAGCCAGATGTATGTCACTTCCACCATCGTGACTACTTTACAAAAAGGACACCTGGCATCCTAATATTATAACGACATCTTCTCTCAACAGAAAAGAGCCAAATGAGTCATACCTTTATTCACTGAAGGATCCAGGGGCCCAGATCCTATTGTGTGGGGATATTGGAAGTTGGTGCTAGGAAGAACTAACCAAGAAAACTCAACAAAATAAGACATGAATAATGATGGCTGGTAGTGAACAACCCTAACTGAGCCAGCTCAGGACCCTAAAACAGGACACAAAGAAAAATAGTTGGTGGTGATAAAATTTAGCTGGGGCAGTTAAAACTGGCTTAAGAAATTTCCCTTCCAGGAGAACAGGTCTCCCTAATGACATTTTCAACTGTAGAAGTTCTAAAATCCAAATACACAATCTTGCATTTTATTCATTTATCTATAACAGACTGAATAATAAGTAAAATGGGCATCAAAAAATCATACTCCTTCCCTGGAAGTACCCACCCTGGGGGAGACACAGATTTATCAGGAAATTAGGGTTCTGTTTTTAAGTTCTCAATTTAGTTGATAGAGTAATTTTAAAATGAACTCAAAAGTGAGTTTGGGCATTTTTTTTTTTTAGAATTTGAGGGAACCATTGCAACAGAACAGACAAAGTAAATCTTGACAGCTTCTGGAAGGAAGGAGAAGGAAAAAGGAAGACAGAAAGCCATGCCCTCGAGTTCATGCCTGCGAGGATGATCTTCAAGCAGCTATAGAAAAGTTTGGGAGGGTCTTCAGAGATACATTTGAAAATGTCCAAAGTGTCAAAGCATGCATGCTTAGGATTTGGGCTGGTATCTAAGGAAGAGCTGAGAAAGAAGAGGGGAAAGTTTTCTTCCTTGAAAACTCAGGAACCTGGACAGGCTTAGTAGCAAAGACTGGCAAACAACTGCTTTAAGAGAGGGGCTTCTGGGTAAAGAGGATAATTATTCGTCCCAACTCCTTAGCGTGCCTTCTAGTGAATCAGCTTCGCCAAGGTGTCGTGTCCCAGGTCCGTGATTGTTAGGACTAGTTGGAGTAATTTTAAGGGAGGAGATAACACTAAGCAATGTTCAGGGCAAATCAGAACGCTCTGTCCCTGCCCAGGGCTGGAATTAGGACTCAGAATCTATTCTTTTGATCAGGTAGAAGTAGTTTTCTCATAATGGGCTCCAACAAAACCCTGATACTTACACCTTTTTATATATTTTTTTTAAATCTTAAGTGGGAGAAATTGTGATACTTTCCTTTCTACTGTTACCAAGGAAACAGAAGGAGGCATCCAAAGCTGATTATGAGGGAGGGGGTTCATCCTTATCGTCTCTAAGCCTACTAATGCCTGCCTAACTACCCAACAACAGGGGAAGAGATAGCAGAGAGAAAATAAATACAAGCCTCCACAACTGCCCAGATTTGCACCAATGCTCTTTTTCTAAAAAGTATATTCTTGCTTTCTTGTTTGCTCTATTTAAGCTGGCTATTTGCTCTATTATTGTGGTCTATATGAATTCCTCTCTTTTGGGAGTTCAAGAACCAGAGCTGTTGCTGCCTTCAAGACAGAGGAAACCAGAGACTTCCCCATAGCATAGCCAAACCCCCATCTGAAGAATAGGCATTTGTTCATGCTACCCCAAGAAAATGCACATACTTTTTCTTTGGGAACCTTTTTCTGTTCAGATGACTGACAGGCCTATTTGGATTAATTCTTAAGGGATAGGACAGTAATATGACATGTTCTTTACCAGAAAGCCTCCTGGGCTGGATAGTTATTCTATAACCTTCTAGAGAGCTCAAAAAGTCATGTATCCACCCAGGACCAGAGATGAAGCTCAGATCCTGTTATTTTTTTATCAAAACTTATTAAACAAAACAGATTAAAAAGAAAACTGAATAACTGGGCATGGTGCCTCCCACCTTTAATCTAAACCCTGGGAAGATAGAGGCAGACGGATCTCTTAAATGCCAGGCCAACTGGCCTAGATAGCAAGTTCCAGGCCAATCAGGGATACACAGGAAGACCTTGTCTCAAGAAAAAAGGTAGTGTCAGTCATAAGAGATCTGGTAAGAACTGGACCTGGAGAGATGGCTCAGCAGTTAAGAGCCTATACTGCTCTTTGCAGAGGAACCGAGGTCAGCTCTCAGCATTCACATAAGACGGCTCCCAATTGCCTGTTAATTGAGTTCCAGGGCATCTGACACCTTTGGCCTCCTCAAGCACCTGAGCTTAAGTGTACACTCGCGCGCGCACACTCACACACACACACACTTGAAATTTAAAATAATTAAAATGTAAATTAAAAAAGAAAAAGAAACCTAAGGCCCATAAGTGGGTAAAGGCTCTTGCCACTAAGCCTAACAAGCTGACTTCAGTCCCAAGAATCCACATGAAAGAAGAAGTGAACAGACTACCATCAATTGTCCTTTGACCTCCACATGAGCGCCAAGGCACATACACATGCATGCATGCGTATGCATACACGTACACACATGCACACGACCCCACAGCAAAAACAACACAAAGATTATTCTCAGCACAACTACACAGGACCACACCATAGCTTGCTCCCAAACCCTTTTGGAATGCACACGGACTTCAAGACTGGAGGGCACACCTCTGGTACTCTGCTTTCTAGTGTCTACCTTCCTGAGTTCTAGAAGGATCCCACTCTCATGAGAACTACGGGTAAAATAGGCCCCTCATGCTCCAACATATAACGCCCTGTGTCAAAACCCACTAAGCACAAATCCCAAGTAAAACAAACAACAGCAAAATCCAAACAAACAGAGAGGCTGTACTTCAAAGTCCAGTTAGACACAACTGAACACCACACAACAGACGCATACCCTAGCACACACTGCTGAGAGAAGGCTCCGACTGGAGCTGTTTATATTAAGAAATCAAATCAGCCTCAGAAAGACATGCATTCCATGCTTTTTGTCATTTGTAGGGCCTAGTTGTCAAAAGACACATAAAATCCTATGTGAACTGATGACACGAACGTAGATGGTGAACTGTGTGGTGGGGCAAAACATAAGCAAAGCCAATGGGAGGGGGAAGGGGAGAGAAAGAAGAGGACCAGGGGGTACTGGGGAAAAAATATACCCGAGGTATGTTACTTGCATATATACTTGCATAAAAACGGCATCAAATAACCCAGTATAACCAATTAATAATCACAAGTCAATCGAGAAGGCTGTTCCCAAAGAAGCCCCTCACAGAAAAGTACAGCTATCTGTCCAAACAGATGTAACAGAAATCTCACCATAGACACGCCAGAAATATGGACCACTCATACTTCAAAAGGATGAGGTTAAAAATAGTGGAAGCCTTCAAAAAGGATGTAAGTAAACAGCCGAGTGGATTAGAGAAGAAATTAATCCAAGATCTCAAGAGCTGTGTGGAGATTGCGATGCTGAAGAGGACTAAACAAATTTTGGAAATGAAAGGCTGCCTAAATGAAAGCCTCAAATGAAAGATTCTCTAAGAGATTAGCTGAAACAAAGAAATAATAGGAAGGCTTAAAGTCAAGGTTTCTCAAGAAGGATATGGCTGGCTGCTTTGAAGGGCTCTGCAGGTAACACATAATACTAGCTTTATATCTTGTTAACAGGGGTCTATATTCCTTTATTAGAAATTTAAGCCAACCCCCATGAGTGTAATCCCAACACTTGAGAAGCTGAGGCGAGAGGATCGGAAGTTCAAGGACAGCTATGACCCCCAAAATATAATAAAATAAAACCTGACCAAAAAAATAATTGGAACTCTACCAATCTGTCTTGGACTATGCACTCCTGGAAAAGGGATAAGGTAGGACTAACAATCCTTCCTTCTAACTGTCAAGATGCTCAGGAACTTAGTGGGAGGGCTTTGTCCTGAGACTGAGTAGCTCTTGTCAGCCCTACTCACTAGGTACAGGTTAGCATGCCTATGAGAGCGTGTCTGTGTGTGTGTGTGTGTGTGTCTGTGTGTCTGTGTGTGTGTCTGTGTGCACGCATGTGTGTGTGCATGCATATGTGTATGTGCGTATGTGCATGTGTGTGTGTGTGTGTGTGTGTGTATAAAACAAGATGGGGAGCAGAAGTCCAGTTTATTGGCACAACACAGATTCCTCTCTGATTCTGAGGAACCGGACAAGCGGAAAAGATTAAAAACAAAGGAGCCAAACAAGCTTAGGGAGGAGGCTGAGCCTGATAGTGCAGGCTTACAACCTCAGCTAATCAGAAGGCCAAGATAGTAGGACTGCATAGCCAAGGCCAGCCTGGACAGATTGTCCAGATCTTGCTTCAAACTGGAAAAGAGAAACAAAACGGACAGAGATGTTGCTGTCCAGTAGAGGCTTTACCCTGGATGTGGGAGGCCTCTAGACTGAATTGCCAGCACTGTCCCAGATAGAACAAAACAAGAAAAGATTAAAGTGTTTCTTCTCTCTAGCAGATATGAGAGACAAACTCTGGGGTTGGAGAAGGCAGGCCTGCACTCAGGAAAGAATGAGTAGTGAGAAAGGGATTCCTCACTAGGAGAAGTGCCCCCGGAACAAAACTTCCAAATCAATGCTAACAGACTGGAAGTCCAACAGGACAGAGGTGAGGGCGTTTGAGCAGAGATGAGAAGGCAGCAGGCAGAGTAGCCTTTATTTTCCAGAAATCCCAACACTGGGACTCTCGCTCATGAAGAATTTAAGCCACAATGTTTGGGTTTTCCCACCTGTTTTAACTGTGATTACCCACAATCCTATCTGTCTTTATGAGAGCAGCATCTCAGCCTCGAGTACTCAGCAAAGTTGTCATATCACTGGGGACAAGTTCTGTGACGTACCTGGTGTGTTGGGGGTCATTTTGTTTTCCTTTGTTTTGCTTTGCTTTGTTTGAGACGGGGTTTCTGTATGGATGCTTGGCTGGCCTGGAGCTCTCTACTATGTAGACCAGCCTGGCCTAGAACTCTCAGAGGTCAGGCTGCCTCTGCCTCCCAGGGATTAAAGACCTGAGCCCCCACCACTTATTTTTTTTTTAAAAAAAATGAATTTGGGAATAAGTAAAGGGTTGGGAAATTTATTTGTGGATTAGGGCTTGAAATTTAAGTTTCACACACACCAGGGAATCACAGCACGTGTATGGCCATGTGGGGCATTTTACATGGATATTGGGGATTTAAACTCAGGTCTTTACGGTTGCACAGCAAATGGCCTTACACACTAAGTAGTACCATTTTGATAGCCTTTTAGGAGAAATCTTTCTTTGAGGATTTGGTTTGGTTTGGTTTGGGGGTTTGGGTTGTTGTTTTGGTTTTGGTTTGCTCTCGTGGTTTTTTTCTTTTTTCTTTTCTTTTTTTTTTTTTTTAGCTTGTTGTTGGTTGTCAGAACCAATGGAATAATCCCAGTGTCCCACAAAGGAACATATGAAGAAAGTGAAAATAGCTTGGCAAGGCAATTTCTTTTTGTAAAAAGGTTTGGCTAGAACTCAAGCCCAGACAGCAGGCGCATTTGGACAAGATGGCTTCTGTCTTTCATCCCTGATGTGGGTGGTGACGGCATCCCGTGCTAGTGCTGGGAACTCAGCTTCACGATCTGACATGGTTACCTAACTGACACAGGGGGAAGAGGAAGGTTCAGGAAATAAGAGCCCTGCCAGTCCCACTAGTTTTCACAGAAAAAGAAATGCTTCTGCCAGTTTAGAGACAGAGTCTGGGGTAGCTCAGGCTCATCTCCTACTAGCCATGTCGCTAAGGATGACCCTGAACTCTTATCTTCCTGCCTGTCTCCTAGGTGCTGGTTTCGTAGGCAAGTGCCAACTTGACTGACAGGAAAAGCCTTTCTCATGATCTAAAACGTCTCTTCTGGATTTTTTCTCTCAATCTAGCTTACGGCAAAACCACTAAATACTGATATTAAGTAGTGAATTCTATGAGATGTTTCCTCTAGTGTGCCTTGCTGCTTCCGGGCTAGTGTGTGCCTTGCAACCAGCCTACAGTTGATTCACTCCTACCCCAAAGTTTGAGAAATAGATACAAGGGAGAAAAAGACACAAATGAAACACCAGTGCTGAAATACAAGAGCAAATCCATTGTTTTACATTGTTAAGGTATCAACACGAATAGGAGGGCCATTTATATTAAAAAAAATGATGCTGATCTTGGCGTGGTGGTGCAGACCTGTAATCCCAGCCTTTGGGAGGTGGAGGCAGAAGCCTCAAGAAATCAAGGTCATCCATGGCTGTACAGTGAGTTAGCAGTCAGCCTGAGACCTTGCCTCAGAACAAATAAGCAAATAAATAAGCAGCCAGACAAGCTGATAATCCAGAGAGTTAAGTATGTTGCCATACTTTATAGAGAAACACAACTGAAAGCTGCAGAAGTGTGGAGAGGACGGTACGGTCTGGAGTGAACCACTGGTGCTCACATCACCAGACCTGCAGGACCAGAAGAGGCCATGGCAGATGACAGGAGTCGGAGGGAACTCCCACAAAAGACTTACTTTCCTCCTCTTCCCCAGACACACGCCAGAACCCTAGGGAAATGGGCTGCAGAAGCCGATATCTCCCCTTCTCCTCTCCCTCACAGAGTTCCAGGTGCACCCGCTCCAGCTAGCGGACAAAGTCTATCTGACAAAGTCCGCTCTCAACTCACGGAAGCTGTGCTAGCAGCTCACTGTATGAATCTGCGCTGCTCTCAGCCTTGACCAGAGAAGCATCTTTTAGGAATTGCCGGCAGTTAATTCAGAGACTCAGGGGGGTCAAAGTGCTGAGGTTAAGTGACCGTTGAATGCTCAATGATAAATAGGATGTCTATAGCTTTCACCAAAGCTCAGTGAACAGGGTGGGAAAGAGGGGGTAAAGGAATGTTTAAGAGCTAGAGGATAGGGAAAGTGTCACATGACCATTGCACTACTGAACCCACCATAGCTCCACAAGACCTGCAGAAGATTAAGCCAGTCACCGTTCTAGTTTACAGTGGGGGGGGGGGGGGGGAAAGTCCCACCATAGCTGAGGAGCTATTGGATATTGATAGCTGCTAGGAAAAGAAGGGGGTTTTTTGTTTTGTTTTGTTTTATTGAAAATTTCCACCTCCTCCCCTCCTCCCACTTCCCTCCCCTCCCCCACTCCCCCTCCCTCTAACTCTCCAGTCTAAGTTCAGTCAGTGTTCCCTACCCTATGGGAAGTCCAAGGTCCTCCCTGCTCCCCCCAGGTCCAGGAAGGTGAGCATCCAAACAGACTAGGCTCCCACAAAGCCCATCCATGCAGTAGAATCAAAACCCAGCGCCATCGTCCTTGGCTTCTCTGTCAGCCTCCACCGTCAGCCACATTCAGAGAGTCCGGTTTGATCACTTGATCCATCAGTTCCGTCGAGCTGGCCTTGGTGATCTCCCATTAGATCAGGCCTGCCACCTCAGTGGGTAGACACACCCCTCACGGTCCTGACTTCCTTGCTCGTGTTCTCCCTCCTAAAAGAAGGGGTTTTTTAAGAGGGTGTAACCACTGGTAGGTTACCCATGGGCCAATAGAAGGTCCCACAGCCATGTGAATATGGACAGCACTCGTTGGTCTTGGTGAGTCATAAAAAGAAAAAAAAAAGAGGGCATGAAGTAAGTGGGAAGGAGTATGTTGGGTGGGTTCCAGGAGGAGTCAGAGAGCAGACTGGGAGAAGTATGTGATCAAACTTGTATAAATACACGAAATTGGCAGTGAATAAACACAAATATTATTTTAAAGTATGAGATGCTGAATAGATAGCAAAGACTCTACACATAGCCACCAAGAGACAAAAATGAGGCTTTCATTCACCAAATATTAATTAATTCCTAAGTAAATGGCAAACGTCATTTTCAAGAGCACAGTGGTTGAAGTTTAAATGGCCTGACTCCCTGTTTTAGTTACAAAAGACTTTTAAAATTCCAATTTAAATTCCCTCAAACTGTAAAAGGAAAAAAAACACACAACTAAGTGGTTTGCATGATTATTTTATCAGGCAAAAGTTGATTTTGTAGAATGTGCTGGCTTTCTTGTTTCGTCTTAGCTGTCCATGGTGTTAGCAACCTCTGCAAGCCTTGGTGATGATCTCAAGTCTGACCTTTCACTGTAGGGAAATGCCAAGTCAAAACCCAACCTTACATCTTTACACGTAGGCTAAGCTGCGGTTCGTCTGCAGTCCTGTAGCAACACTGTCTCTCACTTGCCGTCTGGGTTTTCAGCACTATAGGCCCAATTCTGGCTTGTGGTGTCTGCTGTTCTTACTTCTTTCATGGAATGGGGTTCCCTATGGCATGTTCTTCCCCAGCTTCACCTTTTTAAACTGACCAGAGGAAATGACCATTTCGTCTTCCCCTACCAAATTTCAGCCACTGGCGTCTCCTTTCAAAATATGATGTACCGTTCTTCTGCATAGGCATGGGTGAAAAAATTCATGTTCCCCTCTTTCAGGAGAAAAGAAACCGCACCTAGTTGTATTCATCACTGTGCCGTCAGAGTCAAGCCAGTGTCTGCATAGTGAACAATCAATAAACATCCGCTGGATGGGTGACTGGATGAGTGAGTGGATGGATAGACAGACTTAGCTCCTAAGCCCCCACATTTATCTAATTAGCTGTGCAGCTATCAGTTTTCTGAGACTCAGTTCTCTAAACTGTGAAATGAAATGTTGGACTGGTTGATATCTGAGATCCTTTCTGAATTTAAAGTACACGAGTCATACAGTGTTACTGGCAAGTGAACTTTTTAGATTAAAAATTGTGTGTGTGGATGTTTTGCCTACATATCTGTCTGTGCACCACGTGTGCCTGATGTAAGTGGAGGCCAGAAGGCATCAGATCCCCTGGAAGTGGAGTTACAGATGGTTATGAGCTGCCACGTGGGTGCTGGAAGTTGAACCCAGATCCTCTGGAGCAGCAGCAAGGGCTCTTAACCATTGTGCTGGCTCTCCAGACCTTTACATTATTTGTGTATTGGGATGTGTAATGTGGTGTGTGTGTGTGTGTGTGTGTGTGTGTGTGTGTGTGTGTCTTGTGTAGACCAGTGGACCATGTGGGTTCTCAGGCTCAACAGGTACCTGTCACTGAACCGTCTCGCCAGCTCTGAAAGTGAATTTCGTTAACTGAAAATACTGTGCCTATAAACTTGAAAAGACTACCCTTTTGAAAATGTCATCTTTAATCAGGTTCTGACTGTATGGTCTTGTGCAAACTGGAGTCACTGGGATGCCACAAGCGTCTGGAGTTGCCAAGCAGCCAACATGAGTTAGAAAAACTACATGCTGATAGTCTGAGAATATATTAAATTAAATGTTAAAAATGTAACACATGAGCACTCGGGGGGCAGAGACAGGTGGATCTCTGTGAGTTCGAGACCAGCCTGGTCTACAGAGCAAGTTCCAAGACAGCCAGGGCAGTTACACAGAGAAACCCTGTTGAGAACCCTCCCCCCACAAAAAAAAGGAAAAAAAAAGAAAAAAGAAGCAATAACATTGTGTTCTTCACCTCCATACATACCTCCATCGAAATTTTCAAAGTACATGCTTAATTAGATTGAATGCAATGCTAAAAATAAAATTATATCATTGGGTGATGTCTAATACAGAACATTATTATTATATCAAAACTCTTTATTCTGAATTTACAAAATGGCCTCATCTGAGCTGGGGAGATGGCTCAGTGGATGAAGTGCTTGCCACGCAGCATGAGGGCCTGAATTTGGATAGCTAATACCCACATACAAGCCAGGCATGGCCATGCCCACCTGTAACCTTGCTGAAATGGTAACGTCTAGGTTGAGTCAGAGACCCTGTCTCAAAAAGCATCTTGGAGAGCACTAAAGAAAGACACCCAACACTGACCTCTGACCTACTAGAGCGCACATGTGCGTTTTCCAGAGTTATACTCCCTTCATTACCTGACAGTGTCAACTCTGGCTATATATCAGAATCATCTGGAGAGTTAGATGTGTATGTATGTGTGTATAACACACACATACACACGCACACACTTCAATTCATTAAAATTCAGCTAAATCTTACACTTACTTTTATTCAGAGTACATCCAATTCCTAGCCAAGGCTTGCCTATTCGTGCATTTTATAAAACGAAAACAGAATTCATCTTATCACTCCACATGCTTACGAGACTCAAGATTCAAATTCCCTACCTGTCCTCCCATCCAACATCTGGATCTGAACTAGATCCATAAATAAGAAACGAGAATTTTCATCAGGCAGCTGTGCAATCTGTTCTGCATAGTCTGGGAATGCTTGATGGCATCACAAATCTCTACGTAAATTAACTGATGTGAAGGCAGCTGAACTATTATAAAAGACTTGATTATATTCCCTATCCCTTTAAGATGGATAGTTTCTAATGAAGTAAATCAGCCAACGTGCGGACCTTAAAAGCACAGTATGAAACTGTCCTTGTAAAAAAGAGACTAGTCTGCTGTGGAGACTAGGTACGGTTTATTCCTTACAGGTCCCCTTCCAATGCCTGGGGCAGGACTAAGCTAACTAGTACCCCATAACCACTTCTATTTCTCTTTGGCTCTCAAAAAGTTTGAGCTTCCCAGTCTCTCACTTGGCAGATTCCTGGCCAGTGGAATGTATAGCCCGAAACAGTGCTCTCTAAGTGGGGCCTGATCCACAAAAGCAAACAAACACAAAAACTCCCTTGTAGCCCCCCGCACCAAGGGGACACCCCGTAGTCCCAGCACTTGAGGAAGTGGATGAGGGAGGCTAAGAAGTTCAAGGCCAACCTCGACTACCCACGAGCTGAAGATCAGCCTGGGCCTGCAGGAGACTCTGTCTCAGAAAGCAGCAAGCCTCCCGTGTAAAACCCTCACCCCTCTTTGCTCTCACAGGCTGAAGATGGCAACGCTCAGCCTGCCTCACTTCCTCAACACTGGGCAGAACAAAGCCCTTCTTCATTCCCTTCAGGTTGCTCAGACAGTCGACAATATCATGACCTAGTCAAAGAGAGACAACATTATCTCATGCCTCGGTCTTCGTAGCTCAGGCTTTGGCGCAAAACACATTCCCAATTGTCCTCAGTAAAATTTGGAGTTGGTAACTATTTATTCTACTTCTTTTCTTTTCTCATTAGATAGGGCCTCAAAGCTCTCTAAGTAGCCAAGAATGACCTTGACCTTCTGATCCTCCTGACTCCCCTTCCTGAGTGCTGGAAAGACAATTACCACCTTCGCAGTGATAGTTGGCCGGGGCTTTCCATATGCTCAAGCACTCTACCAACTGAGGTATTCAACATAGGTGGTAGTTTTTCTTCTCCATTTTTCTTCATTTTATTTTATTATTTAGTTTTTGTTTGGTTAGTTGCTTTGGTTTGCTTTGGAGATAGGATATCACCCTATAGCCTCGGCTGGCCTGGAGCTCACTAGGTAGATCAGGTTGGCCTCAAACTCCTGGAGATCCACCTGCCTCTGCCTTCCTAGTACTGAGATTAAAGGCGTGAGCCACCACAGCCAGATCATTTTCTTTCATTTGAAAGAGAGGTGAGAGACGGAGAGGTGGCGCCCTGACGTTGCCTTATATTTCACCCAATAGTCATTAATCCTTGCATATTTGAATGCACAAATTAGACCAGCCGCAAGAATGCGGGAAACGCTTAAGGGCAGCAGGCTGTTCATTTGCAGGTGTTTTTAGTAACAGACCCTGCCCACTTCAAAGGGGTGTGTCTGCCCAATTCCTCACAAAAGCAGCTGCCAAGATGGAGTAAGACAGGCAAGGATTTGCCTGAGAGACAGGCCTGGGAGATGAAGTGGAGAGCCAGCCAGAAAGGCTAGACAGTTACCAGATCAAAATACAAACCCAAGCCTGGAAGAAAACAGGAAGGAGAAACTTGGGTGCTATTGTCCGAAGCTGCCATGGGCTCTAAGGAAGGTTTGGCAAGGCATGCTTTCTTGTCACTACCATTCTGCCATTAGTTGGGTTCTGGGGTTGGCTAATAAAGCCTCAGCTCAGATGTGGAGATGGTTTCGAGGCCCAATGGCTGAAGCCGGCAGTTTCCCTCCCCGCAGGTCTTCAAGGCTCATGTTTCTAAGCGCTGCTGAGGTTATCCGTCTTACCTATATTTCATGTTGTCCTGACAAATGTCAGCACTGGACGTGGTGAGATGCACATCTGTAACCCCAGCACTAAAGAGGCAGGGACAGGAGGATTGCCAAGAGTATAAGGCCATCTGGGCTACAGAGGGAAACCCATTATCAATACACATACACAAATAATGTCATGATAATAACAATAATAATAATAAATAGACCTTAACATTTCGGAAATATAGGACCAGAACAAACCCAGCCCAGTGATGGTTTTTTTAATTAACATTTGGAGGTGTCAGGGATTGAACCCATGGCCTTGTTCAGTGTTCCCAATTAAACAGGGATTCCTTGCTGGAGGCGGTGGGTGGTAGTGCATGCCTTTAATTTCAGCACCTGAGAGGCAGAGGCAAGTGGATCTCTGTGAGTTCAAGACTAGCCTGGTCTACTGCGTGAGTTCCAAGACAGGTAGGGCTACACAGAGAAATCTTATCTTGAAAAAAAAAAAAAAACAAAAGAAAACAAAAACAGAGACTCCTTAACTACTTAGGACTTGTATTCAGCTACTGTTCTACAGACTAGAGATTTTTTAATGGTTTAACCAAGAAGTTTGTTTCTCTTTACTGTAAGTGTGCAAGTAAGCAAAATGGTGGGATGGTCCACAGGGTCCTCCTGGGCCAAGGTACTTCCTGTCTTTATATCCCTCTATTCTTAGAATATAACTACCATGTTCAAGATCATATTATTTTCCAAAATGGACGTTGGAGGTCCTTCATCTGGAAGAAAGACAAGGAGTGGTGTTAAAATAACATTGGAGGCCCCTTAAAATATGTTAATAATATTGGAGGCTCCTAACCAAAACAATGAATCTTCCTGTAGCTGGAGACTCCTGTTATCGTCCCCTCCCTCAAGAGTTAATCCAGTTGGACAGGTCAAGGACCCGGCTATGGGACCACCCCTCTGGAAGGCAGGCTCACTTTAAGTCATGCTAAAGAGATAGGTGGACTAACTATCCCTTTAATGAAAGTTTGCCTTCCCAGAATTCCAGTTCTCTGGCGTGGTCCTTACAAGCCTACGGATACTGTTGGCTCGAGCCCACCTTTCTGAGTCCTGCCTGAGAAAGGCAGAACGTTCTTCTCTTTCCTTTGGATGCTCGCCAGCTTTTTCTCCCTCTGTACAGGTTCCCTCCCCACCCTGTCAATGGCTGCCACCGTGTGGCTGACCTCCATTACCATCTTAGCTTGGACAGCATTGCTGCTTTTCCCTGTTCTTCTCCAGCCTCCTCCTCCTCCTCTTCCTCGTGGCAATTGCCAAAATTCCTAGTTTCCATTCGAGTCTGTTCTTAAATTCTTCTTAGTAAGACATAAGAACCCCAAGGGGAACCCACACACACACCTCCGCACGAGCAGTACAACACACAAAAGATGTTTGCTAACTCTGCGAACCTTTGTGGGAACAGAGCTATCCCTGTAAAGTTGCAGCCTTTTTCAGCATCCAGTTCCTTTGGTGACTCCTTGCTCTACGGAAAGCTGTGAAATGCATTCATTTGGCTGTGCCTAAAAACTGCCTCGACTGCTTGCAGAGAAGGGGAGAATAAATTCGGGGACTGCGTCCTTTGTCACAGGCATTTCTTGAGCTCATATTTGAAAAGGTTTTAATTAAAAGAGACTGATGAGGTTTACTTCCTGTGCTACCAAACGAATGAATATTTATGAGAACCATTGATCCAATTCAGTGGCCATCCATAAATTTGCAAATATTGTTTATTGGTTGCCTTGTGTGTCTGCCTCTTTAGTTTTTACTTTCCTTTCTGGGCAAGAGTAAATTTTGCTATCTGCTCAGCCCACAAGTTTCCTTCTCTGAGAACTGCTCTCCCAACTGTTAGTCCTCAACAGTAATAGTTAAAACCACCTAAGGCATCCCTTGGCCTTCAACTATTGGGTGGCAGAAGGGAAATCAGGCAATCAGAGCAAACCCTTTCCTTCTAAGACTCTCCAGCTGAGCTGAATGTAGCAATACACACCTATACTATCAGAGAGGCTGTTGCAGGATGGTTGCCAAGAGTTTGGGGCCAACCTTAGCTACAGTGTGAGACCCCCATGTCAACCTGTACTACTCTCAAAAAAGAGGAGGATGAAGAGGATTTGGAGTTAGTGCCAAACCCATTCTCTATTGCTCATTTAACCAGACATTTTTTTTTTCTGTAGTTATGTGGATCACTGCTCTCCGTAGCTATTTTCCCAAATGTAATATTCAGATCAGTGAACTAGAAAGACCATAACGAGCTGCTGTGGCTACTGGAAAGTGCCTTTCAGTGTACTTTCATGGCTATAACCTAAGTGATATGATTCCAAGCCTGTAACTTTGCAATCCTGTCCGTATGTGGCATGCTAGAGTCAACATGGAATTTGCGAAGTTGATGTGTGGGTACCCCAGACCCCAGAGCAGCGAGTACATATATGAGGGGACATGGTACTTCCTGATGACAGAGCTACCCTACTTTTGTTTGTTGACCCGGGTACTACACATTAAAGGTGATGCTTAGAGTTGGGGGTAAAATTCGTTTGGCTTATTCGACTGATTTTGAACAATTAGGCTCAACTGGTCGTCTTCGTGCACTGGTCCGGAAACTGCATGGATGAATAAGTCATGGATTCTGCCCAGGAAGTTCAATGATTTGTGGCTCCCGGACTCTAGTGTTCTATATGCATGACAAGCCCTATCTAGCAAGAAAGAGTTAAGACTTCTCGGTTGAAAGAAGATTCAGTAGTCTAGAGGCAGAGCAGGGGCAGCAGGGGCGGAGAGCCATTGATTTCTTCCAAGACAGAAACACATTCAAAGGGATTTTATCCCCTCCCTTATCTGGCTTTACCTAGTCCCCTGTGTTTGTCTGCACTCGGTGTTTAAAGATAGCTCTAACAAGGAGGGGAGAGAGAAAAACAAGTCACGTAACTACTTTTAGGTAGTTTTCAAATCAAACGCTCAGAATTATGTCAGGTTATGAAAAGCTATAAAAATTTTAGTGCAGGTACAAGAAAGAGCAATAGTTTTTCTGAGCCTTTTCCTTTCGCTCTGGTATACCCTCCTATTAAAATAAAAACAAACAAAAATAAAGAAAAGCATTGAAGCCTCTGCCTTCTGGAACTTTCTATCAGCGGGAGGTAAGAAATCACGCAAATTGCTGAAAACAAATGGTAATGGGCAGTCATTTCTTTTATAATGGACCATTAGATTATTGTATTTGCATGTATCATTAAAATTTATTGCAAATTCTCTAATGGAATGACAATTCTGGTGATATAGCCTGCCTGATACAATTAGAATGTAGGCTTGTAGGAAAAGTTGCTGTAGATTTCCCTTAGGCAGGGGAATGTGTATCCTTTGCTATGGAACTATCAGTGAGAATAAAGAATCGATTGTGAATGCTTTTGTCCAATTTAACATTCTCCTCTCGTGGAAATCGTAAGACGATTTTCACATTAGCCAGTGATTTGAAGCCTAGCATCTTTTGAAGTGAATCTCTTTGTTTAATACAAAACATGAAGTAATCAAGATCAGATACGTGAATTTTTTTTTATTCTTTGATGGAAAAGGCAAATAATCCTAGGGGTGATTATCAATGAATTCTCAATACCAATTGGTAAAGGTTGTGTGTGTGTGTGTGTGTGTGTGTGTGTGTGTGTGTGTGTGTTTACAGCTTTCGGGAATTGGTTCCTTCATTCTACCATACGGATCCTGAGAATTGAACTCAAGCCACCAGACTTAGCCACAAATGCCTTTACCCTATGAGCCATCACACCAGCCCAGGAATTGTAGGTGCGCTCACTTGAGAGCAGTGTGTCTTCGCAGCAGAGGAGACTCAGAACTGGGCATAAGGAATAAGTTTCCGGCGAGCCGCAGATTCCTGCCGAGTGTAGAGAGGAGAGAGTGAACAGGGAGCGGGGCTTTTGTCTGTTGGTCTCCCTGGACAGAAGCAAGGGAGAACAGAAGCTCAAGACTATTAAGATTCTCAAAATGGTTTACTACCCGGAACTCTTGGTCAGCCACGAACCATTCCCATACAAGGAAATGGAGGGAAGTCTTACTAAGGGGAGACTTCCCGTGCCAAAGGAAGTGAACCACAAGAAGGCGGAGGAGATCAGTGCTGCCTCCCTGGCTCCACCAGGCATCCATGAACTCTGCTCCCCAAATATCTTACTCTTTTTACCTCTACTCTTTTTAATCGTAACACCTCCATTTGTATTGCATATGGTATATGGGGTTTTGATGAGGTTTTGGTATCATATATTGGATTTTTTTTCTGTGTAAATCATCAAATATAAGAAGAAACTATGGGACTCTAAGCCTTGCTTTAGAGAATTTACAGTGGACAAATAGGTATCATCAAAACAGTTTCTAATCATTCTGACTCAAGTGAAAACGCTCAGAATTTCACACTGTGAATCCACGTTTACAACCCCTACAGGTGGGCCTTCAGGCCTGGTTCGCTACAACAATGTCTTCCACAACTCAAACTCCCACTGCGCTCACATGACTGGTCCACACCCACCTCTTCATCACACGGCTCCCGACTGCTTCTTGCAGAGGCTGAGAGTCCCCCCACTTTTTTTTCTCACTTAGATGTAACAAGCCTAGTAGTTTATGTTCATCGATTGTCTGTATATCTCTATATTTTATCCATGTACTCTTTTGATGTATAGAAGTAGTTTGAAACTCATCGTTTCCTTGTGGTAAGTTGACCGAGATGCTGCCACAGGACCTGAGACACTATTTTGGACTTTCAACATGCTCCTTGGCGAGGTAGCTCTGATGGAGTTATTTTTTATTTCCATGTTCTGAGAAGTTGTTGTTGGTACTCTGTTTCCCGGAATGTTGTTCTCCAGTCTGGACTGTCTTGTTTTCCTGGTGTTTTCAGTGTGGCTTTCTTCTTCAGTGTAGTAGGTTGAGCGGATGCTACCGAGAGTGTGAGGGGCTGTCCTCTCGGGGCTGGCCCTGGTGGAGATTGCCGTCATGGTAGCGGGAGCAATCACAAAACTGTAATGTACCTACCAGAACTCTTCCGTTCTGCAGCCTCACCTGCCTGGTTAGAAAAAGAAAAGCAATAATTCCACAGGCATTTGGAGGTATCTCTTTAGATTCTTTTTGTTTGACTGGATATTTGGGTGGGGGGAGCGGGGGGAAGGTCCACTCTCTTTAAATAAGTGCCACGTGGGGAAAAAAAAAAATCCAAAGTACTGACATCCAAGTAGGAATTTGAAAATTATACCTTTCCAAACGTTGAGGTTGGAAAAATGTCTTTACAAAATAATGATTATTATCATGATGATGATGATGACGACAATGATGATGACAAAAGGCAAAACACCTTTTTTGGGGCCGATTTGATAAGCAAGGTGTAGATTTTACATTTTTGTCCTTGCTCCCAATGAAATGGATAAACAAAAATAAAATCCGATAACACCATCTCTTCACGGAATGTTGTTGTGTTAAGCCAGATTGAAAGCCCACCTTAATTTTTATATAATGCCTTTAGCTCTTCCTTTGACAGGGCAGGCCTTGTTCTGAACTGTTTGCGCTTCTGACTGTTAAACACCAGTGACCCATGCACTGTACCTCTTCCTCCTCTTCTCGCTCCCCCACTGGCCTGAGTTTCTTGTGCATTCTTCTCTCCCCACCCCCACCTTCGTTAGGATAGACATATCAGCTATGTAAATAGAGCAAGAAAACAGTGTTGTGCATTTGTGGCATTTATGTAGAGTTGCAGGTGTGCACTGCTGAAAATGCCGGCTTTTGTAACATGTGCTCCTTACTGTTGCTCTCATAAGTACCCAATGTATTTTAGCTATTTTAGTAGTATTTATTCAATAAATATGCAAGCTGTAAGAAAAAAAAAGGAATAAGTTTCCTAGTGGGACAGAACCAGTGCAGCCTTGTTCAGAGATTCCCACACATCCAGCACACAGGTTAGATTGCCTGATTTAATCTCTCTCTCTCTCTCTCTTTCATCTCTGTGTGTCTGTCTTGTCTCTTTCCTCACCTCTCTGTCTCCTTCCTGTCTCTTTGTTTGTCTCTCCCTTCCCGACCTCTCTCTCTCCCCCTCTTCCACCTCTCCCTTCTCCCCCCCCCCCCCCCCCCCCCCCCCCCCCCCCCCCCCCCCCCCCCCCCCCCCCCCCCCCCCCGCCACCAGTATCTCACTATATAGATCAGGCTAGCCTTGAATTTGCAATGATCCTTCTGCCTATCTCTCCCAGTGCTGGGATTACAGGTTATGGGTTCCACATGTCACCGAGCCTGAGAAAAACCTCCCTTTCTCATCAGTGCTTTGAATTATTGGTTCACCGCTCCATATTTCCAATGAATTCTTAGACCACGAATATTGTTCCCTTCTATTCTTGAAAATAAGATAAATTTCTCTCCACTCCTTGCATTGTTATCACTTGATCCAGGGAAATTATGAAACTACATGAAAGTCAATTTCAATGTCATTCTGCATCAAGAATAATCAGGAAATACCTCCCGAAGCCTGTAATTTTCTACTAATTTTTAAGTGAGCCTAAGAATATTGAAGACTTTATTTTACATTGCTATATTAGCTCAGCACATTAAGTATTATGCATATATTGTATAAAAGGCAAGAATAATAAACAGGAAAAAGAAAGCTGGATAAAAAAAACAGTGCCTTTAACACGTATTTTAACTAGATGAATAATTCAAATCTGTCTCCTGGCACCAGAAATATATTCCAGAATATTTTTCAGAGATGCATCTTGGTTTATTTGATATTTCATGACACAATAAGTCTTAGAAATATTCAAATGGTTCATTAAAAGTGAAGGATGAGTAGCTTGGGGGATGCCAGAACCCCAGAAGAAAGACGTGACTTAAGAACATGTGCCGTTTCCCCCACAAAGTCAGATGTAAACATTTTTAAAGTTATATTTGAAATGCCTGTGGTGTACTATATAACAAATGAGGAAATGAAGTGTGAAATTAAGGGAGTTGCTGAGTGATCAACCAGTTTAAGTGTGTCAAATGGAATCTCCACAAAACTGATAATATAGCATTAATTACTCTGAAGAAAGCTGTCCTGGAATTCATACACTTTTCAAACAATGCTGAAACACGCAAAGCTGTGTGGATCAACATTTTCTGCAGATGTTTGCCCAAGTATCAGATCCAAGCAAAGGAAAGAATAGGACCGTAGGCAGTGGAGGGCCTGCTTTCTGGTGCTTTTCAAACCGCCCATTTGGAAGATTCGATTTTAGTTAACAATGCAGGTCATCCTCAGCTGTTATTATCGTTATTATCATCAATTTTCAGCCATTATCCAAAGGGAGTGATTGATTCCCTCTTCTGAAGTGTATATGGATGAATTTGAATGGGAAAGATGTCTAGGCTGACTCGTGAAAAGAGGGTAATAAATGGGAGCTATGTTTTCCTGTGAAAACGTGTGCATTAGCAGCAAGAACCATGTTTGTTAAGTCGCAGACATAGACAAACAATGCGTAAGATTCAAGAATAATTGTAAAGTATCCATGGCGACAATAAATGTCTTGTCAACACACATCGTTCTATTTATACCTTGGGAAGTAAGTCATCAGGTTTCTATAAATAGAGTAGAAATTCATTCATTTCCACCCTAATCTTGTAAATCTCCAATTTTCACCACAATAAAGGGACTGGACTCGGGAGGATAATGGGGGAATGTGTCAGAATATATAGAATCGGCCTTGTGTCTGGAGAAAGTGTCAACATGGTTAAAAAAGAAAGATAAAGGGGGGATAATAATGGAGCTCCATAAAATCTCCAGCTGGTGATTTCATGGGGAAGAGGGACCCCAAAAAGCTGAACAACAATATGCCTCTTCTAGGACATCCACTGAATTTTAGATACAAAACAAAAATTTTGGTTGAATATATTGGGGAGTGTTTTCTGTTTGTTTGTTTAGAAAATGCAAGAAGAATGAGTTACTAAACCACACAGGTGGGTCAGACCTGTAATCTCAGCAATTAGGGAGGCCAAGGCAGGCCAATCTCAAGTTTAGAGACTGCCTGGGCAACTTACTGAAACCTTGTCTCAAAATCTAAAAAAAAAAAAAAAGAAAAAAGAAAGAAAGAAAGAAAGAAAGAAAGAAAGAAAGAAAGAAAGAAAGAAAGAAAGAAAGAAAAAAAAGAATTTCTAGCTGGGAAGTGGTGTCACATGTTTTTAGTCCCAGCACCTGGGAGGCAGAGGCAGGCAGAGCTGTGAGTTTGACACCATCCTAGTCTACATAATGAGTTCCAGGATAGCCAGGACTACACAGAGAAACCTTTTCTTCCAAAACAAAAATAATTCAGAGTGGGCAAGGAAAAAGTGCATTCAAAGTACCAAATTCCCGGCATGCTCAGGGAATCAGAGGCATCAAGTACTCGTGAAGACTGAATGGTAGAACCCTGAGGAACAGCCATAGAGGAGAGCAGGGATGCTCTGCTACAGATGAGGGGTTCATTGGTTACCATACTCCCAGAAGTGCTCTTTCCCAGCCCCTTCTCCCTCCTGGCTCTCAAACACCTGGCAGCTATGCATTGACTTTGAGTGCAAGAAAATGACCTCTGAAGCCTGGGTCAAAACTGGTCTCGGTGAACATAGCGGACAAGGAGGACTACTGAGACCTCAAGAACAATGGCAATGGGTTTTTGATTCTACTGGACCTATTGGTTTCGTGGGAGCCTAGGCAGTTTCGTGGATGCTCACCTTACTAGACCTGGATGGAGGTGGGTCTTGGACTTCCCACAGGGCAGAGAACCCTGATTGCTTTTTGGGCTGACGAGGGAGGGGGATTTGACTGGGGGAGGGGGAGGGAAAGGGGAGGCAGCGGTGGGGAAGAGACAGAAATCTTTAATAAATAAATAAATTTAAAAAAAAAGAAAATGACCTCTGACAGAAGCCTATGAGCCCTCACATGTGGAGGTTGGCAGTGAAAGATCCAGGCCCTATATGAAGTAACTTACCCTGAAGCCCTTCCCTTGACAATTTCACATAGATTTCACTAAATAAAGCTTTATTGAGAAATGGACGGTGATGGCGCATGCCTTTAATCCCAGCACTCCAGGAGGCAGAGGCAGGCAAATCTCTGTGAGTTCGAGGCCAGCCTGGTCTACAAGAGCTAGTTCCAGAACAGTCTCTAAAGCTCCAGAGAAACCCTGTCTCAAAAAACAAAAACAAAAACAAAAATAAATAAATAAATAAAACCTTGGAGTGAACAAAAAAAAAAAAAAACAAAGCTTTATCGAAATTCTGTTCATAAATTTATTTAAAGGGCCCAGGAATATTTCAAACTATATCACTTAATCTTCAAATTAAACCCATCAGAATTCTATAGTTATCTCCAATTAAAGTTAACAAAATGAGACAAAAATGTAGAAAGGGAAACTATCTGTGAAGGGGAAGGGGACAGACAAGAGTTGGAGGGGACAAGACAGAACAATGGGAGGTAAATATGAACAAAATGCATTATGTACATGGATGAAATTATGAAAATGAATAAGGATTGCTATATCCTCTCTCCCTGCCCCAATTCTACTGTGAGCAAACTCCTGACTTTTCAGCATCCTAGGGACTTGAGCACATGGAACCAAATAAAAAGTCTTAGTTTATTTGGCAAATAGTAGAGGCTGAAATGGAAAAGGAGATTTAAGTTGGGGTGGTAACGGGCAAGCTCTCTCTATGATCAGGAAATACACAAAGAAACTGTCTAGATCCCTTCAGGGGAGGTAATGACTCCTATTGGATATCTAACAATCTCTCACCTCTTGACCTCCAGATGTAATGGAAGTAATAGCTCTACTGGTCTATTCTTGGGTACTACAGTCTCTTGTTCAGTTTCCTATAATTTCCTCCCCCTCTGCAAACACTTATTGTTTAAAAAAAATTCTCATGAAATTACCAAATTTCAACATGCCATCCACTTCCTCCCAGAACTCTAGCCACATCTGATTCTCCACTGGCTAGAAAGTAGATTATAGTGTTCAGTCACTTTTCCTTGTTGTGACAAAATACACGAGAAGACCCCTTGATGAAGGAGGGAAGGGTTTGTTTGGCTCCCGGTTTCAGAGGGTTCAGGGCTTGGGGTGACACAGAAAGGCCTGACAGAGATGATGAAGTAGAAACCGAAGTGGAGCAGAGCTGCTTCAAGGTGGCCAGTAAGTAGAGAACACAGTGGGGGCTCAAGGATAAGACACACCGTTCAGAGCAGGGGCTCTCCCTAACTATCTGACTGGCTATTGGGAACCTATTCTTCATACTGGGTTGCCTTGTCCAGTCTTAATACAAGGGGAGGCTCTTAGTCCTACTGCAACATGATATGCTATGCTTTGTTGATACCCGTGGATGGCCTGCCCCTTTCTGAACAGAAACAGAGGAGGATTGGATTGGGGGTTGAAAGGGAGGTGGGGAGAGAGAATGGGAGAAGAAGGAGGGGAAATGGCAGTAGGAATGTAAAATAAGTGAATAAATTTAATTAATTAAAAAAGATATATCCTTCAAAATCATATGCTGGTTCTCCAAAACCATAACCCAGGTTCTCCAAAACCCCCACCCCAACAGTACATCTAGCTATTAAATTATCAAGGGATTAATCCCCCAGTGACCTACTTCTTCCAACTTGGCTTCACCTCTCAACAGTCTGTTCGTCTTTGCTGGCAAAGTCACAGTCCTCGTGAGATCTAATCACCTCCAACAACACCCCTAGCTGACCACTAAGTCTTTATGAGAAACACCGCATACAAACCATAACAAGCATCTTCTTCACTAATAACACATACACGCATCTCTGTTCACTACAAACCTCTAGAATCATGTTGTTTTGAGATGCCCCTCGGGTTAAGATAATTATATAAAAATTGAGGGGAAAAAAAGAAAGAAATGAATCACTGGGCGATTTCACAAGCCTGAGTCAACTGCTAATGATATTTTGGTTTGAAAACCTACAACTGAGTAAGAATTTGCCACTTCCAAAAAACAGATATCCTTTAGGAAATGTTTAGTATGTGTAGATAGCGGAGGCAGTGTAGGAGAAGTGTGGGGCATAAGGATGCTTGGTGCTTCCAGCATCCTCCCACGTTCTCAGGAACGCAGCTCCCCAAAGTCCTGCCCTTCACTCAGCTGTAGTTTGAGTCTACCATCTCCACCTTCAAGCAACCATTCTGAGTATTCCTTTCCACCACACACGCTGCTATGTGGGAAAGAAAATCTGCAAACACAGTTTTCTTCACCATGGCTTTCAAGGATGTTTCAGTGCTCTGTTGCTCTTTCACCAATGTATTTCTCAGCCACTGATACACTGGGCAAATGCCTGCCCCTCCTTTCACTCTGGTACCAAAGCAAGCATGGTAACAGGAGATCACTTCAATGCAGCGGTGGTGAAAGCCAAACAGAAAGTAGAATGCTCAGTCTTCCAGTCCTCCTATGGAAGTGTCAGCTGGTCTCATTTCACAATCACCTCCGCAGATGTTTCTCCGTGAAATGTTCAAAAAGGCATTCGTTTTTATCCATCGCGGGTATGAGGGGAGTTTTTTTTTTTTTTAAGTGTTTACAATGAGTACGTCCTCTTGAATGAGCGGAATGGTCCTTAGCTTAATGAACCTCGTGGCTAGACTGCACCTACTCCCTGGGGGTGGGGCGGGTGACGGGAACTTGTTCAGTCTAGGGCTCTCCCACTGGTTAGCAGTACAGGTTGTTGCTAAAAGCACAGGAGCAATGGTGACATCTGGTGTCGGGTTAAAAAGTGACAGGATCTTGATTCCTCATGGGTCTCCTGGGAGCACCACAGGTGAGCTTGGGCTACAACCCATCTGTCTCTTATCTGCTCCTTTTAGCTGTTGATCAGATAAAGAAAACAAAGTTTTTTTTTTTCACATGCAGAGAAGAAGAACTGCAGGAATGATGGGAAATTCCATGTGGCATCTGACTGGTCTCAGTGCCACCTCAATGACTAGACACATAGAAGTCCCATTCTAATTCAAAAACTCGGCCTTTGCATCATGTTGAAATACCATTAGCTCTGGACGCAACTACAGTCAAGCCAACATAACCAGAGGTAGCTGCAGAGCCATGAAAAAGGATGGTTCTGTTCTACTGCATTGGCAACTTTCCCCATCTCATTTCTTTGCCAGCCTTTTAGACATTGCATGCATGACATGGCTGGACCCTCGGGAAGCCAGCAAGTGATGAATAATGGGATGATGGGAGTCAGCTGCAAAGCCAAATCTCTTGTTTCTTGTGCTCTCCATCAAAGTGGTTCTTCTTAGCACTGGTCACACAGAATCATCTGAGGATCTTACAAAGGCATCAATACTATACCTGGACCAAATGAAAACCAGTGAAATTGCAATTTACAGGGGCAGAGCCAGACAGCCTTTTGAAATTCCTGTCTAACTGCCTCCTTCCTTTCCCTTCCCTTCCCTTCCCTTCCCTTTCCTTCCCTTCCCTTCCCTTCCCTTCCCTTCCCTTCCCTTCCTTCCTTCCTTCCTTCCTTCCTTCCTTCTTTCCTTCCTTCCTTCCTTCCTTTTTTCCTTCCTTCCACCCTCCCTCCTTTCCTGCCTCCCTCTCTTTCTCTGTTTTTTGAGACAGTCTTACTTTGTCGTTCCGCTGGAATCCAGTATGTAGTCCAGGTTGGCATCTAAGCCATGGTGATCCTCTTTGTCTCAACCCCCAAGTGTTGAGATGGCAGTCCAAAGCCACCACATCTAGCTGATCCTGGGTTTTGGTGTTTTTTTTTTTTTCTCGCCCTAGGAACACAGCCACTGTGCTGTGATGAAGCACTTGGCACATGAAGTGGCCATGACTCTACCCTATCTGATGTCCCAATTAACAGTCAGTATCAAACACCAAAGTAATGAATGAGTGAGCCTTTGATAATTCAGATCTACAATCATCGAGTCACCCCAGCTAATGCCACAGTAGATCAAAGGCAATGCATCTCCATTATTTTCCCTGTGTTAAGGTACTGAAGGGGGCCTTCACAGCACTGGATAGTTGGAACAATTTCATTCCTGGTTTTAGATGAGGAAATGGAGACAGCGAGAGTAGACGTTAAGCCATCTAAGGTAGGCAGACAGAAAGAAGCAGAAAGCAGACGAACCTAGGCTGCATCCCTAGAATGCAGCTCCTGCTCAGCCAGCAACTGAAAGCAATGGTCTATAAAACAAAAGCGCTGTGGAACTCTGAAAATGACGTGATTCCTGTGCCTTCAAACCCAGAGCATCCCAAGAGCAAGAAGGGGAGAAGGAAGGGTCTGTTCTTTCCACCACTCTGGGTTTGTTTGTTTGTTTGTTTCTTCGTTTCTTCGTTTGTTTGCTTGTTTGCTTTTGTATTTTGTATTTGCTGTGTATTCCTGGCTATCCTAGAACTTAGTGTGTATAGGAGGCTGGCCTTGAACTCGCAGAGATTTGCCTGCCTCTGCCTCTGAATGCTGGGATTAAAGTCACGTGCCACCACTCTTTGCATAAACTGAGGAAAAGCCTGGAGAAATATCTGCACATATTTTAGTGTCCATATAATTAAGGTAATACTTGCTAGAGTCTGTTTTATTTTGTACTTAATTCCTCTGGCAACGATTGTCTATTTTACCAGTAGTCTTTGAAAGAATTGATTTGAAAGACTCATTTATAGTGAAAGTACTGCATCGGGGCCCGTGAGATCACTCAATCAGTCCAAGTCAGGAGAGAACCAATTCCTGAAATTGCCCTCTGACCTCCACGTACACATTGTAGCATGTATACACACACACACACACACACACACACACACACACACACTGAACATAATTTTAAAGATCAAGAAGTACTGCATTCTACATTGCTTTTAAATGATCTCTTTTGAGATTATGTTGTATTGTGTACCTTTGTGTTTAATAATTATATACCTTTAGAATTATTAAAGCATAGTTACTGAAACAGAAGAATCTTTTTAAGGTATTGATTCAAATACTTATTTTAAGAGTGAGTAATTCAATTAACCTTCATCAGGTGATGAAAGGAGACAGAGACAGAGTCCCACATTGGAGCACCGGACTACAACCCCAAGGTCCAAATCAGGAGCAGAAAGAGAGAGAGCGCGAGCAAGGAACTCAGGGCCACAAGAGGTGCACCCACACACTGAGGCAATGGGGATGTTCTTTAGGGAACTCACCAAGGCCAGCTGGACTGGGTCTGAAAAAGCATGGGATAAAACCGGACTCGCTGAACATAGCGGACAATGAGGACTGCTGAGAAGTCAAGAACAATGGCACTGGGTTTTGATCCTACTGCACGTATTGGCTTTGTGGGAGCCTAGGCTGTTTGGATGTTCACCTTACTAGACCTGGAAGGAGGTGGGATGTCCTTGGACTCCCCACAGGGCAGGGAACCCAGTCTGCTCTTTGGGCTGATGAGAGAGGAGGAGTTGATTGGGGGAGGGGGAGGGATATGGGAGGCGGTAGCGGGGAAGAGACAGAAATCTTTAATAAATAAATAATAATTTAAAGAAAAGAAAAAAATAAAATAAATTCTGATTCAAGGGGTTGAACATATTATCAAAAAAGAGTAAATAATTCAAATAACTGCATTGTTTTCTTTTAATTATCTACTTCTCAAGGGGGAGGGAGAACAGGCATACCACTCTAGACACATGGCGGTCAGAGGGCAATGTTGTAGAGTCAATTCTCTCCTTCAATCACGGGATCAGAGATGGAAATCAGGTGACCAGGGCTGCACAGCAAGTGCCTTTCCCTGGTAAACTATTTCATGGACTTATTTGTTTATTTTAAATATACTTGTTGCTAACTTGGTGTCCAAAACCTTATTCTGGTCTCGGCTTTCCCATCTCCTCTGGTTTCTCTTCTCAGTCTTTGCTCAATTCTTTTTTGGAGTGTTTCAAAGCTCAGTCCTATCTCGTTTCTTCTCTGTCTCTCCCTCCATGACCTCACTCTAATTCAAGACTTCAGATTCCACGTGGCTAACTTTACCCCCAGCTATCTCTGCACACACATTTCTCTCCAACGTCTAGCTTCTTCAGTCCAATCACATACTTAACGTTTGTGTGTGACAGACATCTCAGCATCTTAAACCCTCTTCCCTAAAACATTTCCTCTACCAACAGCCTTTCCCATCTCGGGAAATAGCAATAATTGCCTTCCAGTTACTGAGGCAAAGCAACTTGAGACTTTCTCAAGTCCACCCTACTCATGAAGAGACTTTGAGAACTTAATGTTGAAAATTTCCACTCTTACTTAGTACTACGCCGGTATTGCCATGATCCAAGCACCTAGGCCCTTGTTTCGAAAACTGTAATAGCACCTCTCTCTTGGATGTCTCCTTGCCTGAAGTTATCCTTGCCCCATACTGTCTAGTAGCCAGGATGGAGCTTTCTGTAGCCAGGATCTTGTCATGTTCTCAGCTCAAAATTCTCCAATAAACCTCCTTTTTCTTCACATACTCAGTGTCCCTTATCCCATCCCACACTTTCATGTTTCCATGGCCAGTGACACTTTTTTTTAAAAAAGGAAGTTGTATAAACATTTAATTTATTCATCTTTTAGGGAAATTTGACACACCATCACTGTATGCCAATGGAGCCATTAATCTTGTAGCTTGGGTGACATTAGCTGCTTCGTTTTTATGGTGCTGCTAAGGAATCAGCTTTCTGCAGAGGCCCAAGAAGATGGCCTTGGAAGAAATGGGCAAGTTCCTTCAAGATATTTTCAAACGTTCTGTTCACTCTGCCCTCTTTTCATCATTTACAAAGTTTATCTTCATAAGATTGGTGCTAACAGGTTTGAGTTTGGATATTTTTTTTTTTGCCTTGAAGCCTTTTTGGCTGGCTATATGAAATACATTCCTGGATTGTGCCCTCTTAATTTATTCTAAGTCATTGTCTTTGGTATTCTATGTAGCTACTCAAGCTCTAGGTGGGGCAATCTGAGGGTATAAACATGTCATATGGTTTATATTTTATATTTCTACATCTTTAATTTGTTATATTATTGACTAGAAGCTCCATGAGGGCACTTTCTTCCCTCGTGTACCCCAAGACCCTGTGCTTTTTGTTTCATAACTGGCAAACAAATGAAAGAAAGGAAAAGTACTCTGTATCTTAAAATCTCTGTAACCTATATGTAGGCTAGGATGGTTAATGCTCACTGTCAACCTCACAGAATCTACCTGGAAGACGGCCCTCTAGGGCCTTTATTATGTTAATTGAGGCGGCAAGACACACCGACTGTAGGTGGCACTGTTCCCTAGGCAGGGGAGCCTGAACTGCACCAGAGTAGAGAAAGGGACTTGAAAACCAGCAAGCATCTGTGCCTTCGTTTGCTCTCTCCTGAATGCGGATGTAATAGGATCAGCTTCTTTAACTTCCTACTGCCTTGACTTCCCCACCATGGTACCTTGAACTACAAGCTATAAATAAACCCTTCCTCCCTTAAATTTTCAGGGGAAAATTCTATTAGAGCAACAGCAAAGAAATAAGACAGATAACACAACCCTATTCACCCTCCCCACCCCACCCTCGTGTCTACTGGGTCCCTTACCTCTCCATATAGGCATAGCTTCTGTCCAGATGTTGTCAGTCTCCTTAGTTCTGATGTGGTGGATTCCTGCAAGTTGTCAACAGCAAAGTTTCAAATTCAAATAATTCTCAGTGAAAATGTTTGTGCTGTCCGATTCTCTTTCTCATGCCCTTCCTTTGAGCTTCTAGACCAGTGATTCTCAACCTTCTTAACGCTGCGACCCTTTAATACAGTTCCTCATGTTATGCTGATCCCAACCATAAATTATTTCATTGCTACTTCATAACTGTAATTTTGCTACTGGTATGGATCGTAATGTAAATATCTGATATACAAGATACCTGATATGTAACCCTGCAAAGGGGTATGACCCACAGATTGAGAACCACTGCTCTAGACTAGAGGCAAGCCATAGGAATGGCTAGATTCACATAATTTATGAGCTCATTAAGTATACAACATTACTGCCAGAAAGTGTCCAACACCTCACTTTTCACACTGGAGAGATCATATAGACTGAAGATCCATTAAACTGAAGCAGACATGAATGAATGACACTGTAGACCAACTGGACCCAACAGACTTGTACAGAAATTACTATCTAACAAGAGTAGAACAGAAATTCTCCTCAACTTACATTGGGGGTTACATCCTGATGTCCTCATCATAACCTGCAAATGTCACACAAGTACACAATGCACTCAACACACCTAGCTTACCGAACATCTACTTTAGCCTAGCTTGCCTTAAGTGTAATCAGACCACATTAGTCTACCATTGAGCAAATTCATCTAACTTCCAACCTGTTTTATAATAAAAGATTGACCATTTCTTGTAACTTGCTGAATATTATACCAAGTAAAAAAAATAATAATTGTAGCCAGGCAGTGGTGGTGCACGCCTTTAATCCCAGCACTCGGGAGGCAGAGGCAGGAGGATCTCTGTGAGTTTGAGGCCAGCCTGGTTTATAAGAGCAAGTTCCAGGACAAGCTCCAAAAAATCTACAGAGAAACCCTGTCTCAAAAAAACCAAATTAATAATATTAATAATAATTATAATAATAAAATGCTTCATCTAACTTTATGCATAAGTATATGTGTGTGGTATACATGCATGCTTGGGAACACACATGGAGGGTACATGTGCACAGGCATGCACATGCATATGGAATCCCAAGGCTGATATCAGGTGTCTTCCCCAATCAGTATCTACCTTATATATTGAGGGTTTTATATAGTGAGGGTCTCCCACTGAACCTCAGACTTGCCATTTAGGCTAGTCTGGCTAGCCAGCTTGATTTCCTAGCTTCACTTCCCACAGGATGGGATTACAGGAGGACCACGCCCTCATGGCTTTAACGTGAGTTCTAGGGATCTGAACTCCAGACCTCACATCTGCAAAGCGTGGTAGTTTGAATAGGTATGGCCCCACAGACTCATGTGTTTGAATGTTTGGCCCATAAGGAGTGGCAACATTAGGAGGTGTGGCCTTGTTGGAGTAGGTGTGTCACTATGGAGGCGGGCTTTGAGGTCTCATATGCTCAAGCTAGGCCTCATGTTCTAGTCTCCTTCTGCTACCTGCACATCAAGATGTAGACCTCGCCGCTCCTTCTCCAGCATGTCTGCCTGCATAACAGCCATGTTTCCTACCATGACAATAATAGACTAAACCCCTGAAACTGTAAGCCAGCCCCACTTAAATCAGTTAAATGTTTTCCTTTATAAGAGTTGTCGTGCTCATGGTGTCTCTTCACAGCAATGGAAACCCTAACTAAAACACATGGTGTGGTGGTTTGTATGAGAATGGCCCCCATAGGCTCATATAATTGATCCTTTATTCCCAGTTGGTATAACTGTTTGCTGAGGATTATGAGAGGAGGCCTTGGAAGAGATATGTCACTGGGGCCAGGCTTTGAGGTTTCAAATGACTCATGTCATTCCCAGTGTTCTTCCTCCCTCTGTCTTAGGGTTGGGGATCAACATGTGAGCTCTTAGCTGTTCCTTTATTCTGTCATCATGGACTCTAATTCTCTAAAACCATGAACCAAATTAAATGCTCTCTTTTATAAGTTTCCTCGGCCATGGTGTTTTATCTCAGCAGTAGAAAACTACCAAAGATACATGGCAAGTGTTTGGTCAGCTGATCCATCCTACCCAGCCTACTTTATCAAAATTTTAAAGTTAAAAGGTTAACAATGGAACCATCACAAGTCAGGGACATCTATAGACATTTTTCTTAAGTGCACATGGAAAATTCACTGCAGTCAATGATAGAATAGGCCTTGTGGTGGTTTGGATGAGAATGAACCCCGCAGACTCAGATGTTTGAATATTTAGTACTCAGCTGGTGGCACTGTTTGGGTAGGATTAGGATGTGTGACCTAGCTGGAAGAAATATATCACTAGTGGTGGTTGAGGTTTACAAAAATCTCATGATTTTCACAACTCTCTCTCTCTCTCTCTCTCTCTCTCTCTATAT
>NW_026067999.1:2616278-2681506 GCF_014885135.2 Alexandromys fortis
ATCTTGCTTGTGATTCAAAATATGAGCCCTGCTATCTGCCAATATGCCTTCACTTCTCCATCTATCTTTAACTCTCCGACACTATCAATCCAAAAAACCCTCTCTCCTATGAATTGCCTTATTCATGATATTTTGATATTTTATTCCAGTAATAAGAAAGTAATTAATACAGGCCCCACAAAACAAGTTTCAACAGATCTAAGAAGGTAGAACTCATATGGCATTTTCAGCTACAATGCCATAAAACCAGAAATCAATAACTAGAGGAGATTCTAACTCCTCTAGTGGAAATGGAACAATGTATTCCTGAACAACCAACTCATCAAAGAAGAAACCAAAAGGGAAATCAAGAGATATCTTGACATAAGCAAAAATGCAAACACACCAAACCTGTGGGATGCAGAAAAAGCAGTTATAAATTTATAACAATAAAAAAAGAAAGCTCTCCCATAACCTAACTGTGCACCCAAAAGAACCTGGGAAAAAACTAAGTGCAAATTAAGGAGAAGGAAGAAAATAAGATCTACCATGGCAGGAAAAAAATGGAGCAGAGACCACCCCCAAAAAATAGAAAAGATTAATAAAATGAAGAGGGAGTTGAGAAGATAATATTGAATTGGCAAACCTGCAAATGAAAACAAAAAGAAAAGTCTTGGGAAATAAAATTACAAATGAAAGAGAAGACAGAACACCTGACCACAGAAATACCAAGGCTTATGAGACTACTATGAACAATCGTAAACTAACCAACTCACTAAGTTAGAAGAAACATAAATTCCTAGAGGTGTATAATCTACCAAAGCTGAACCAGAAGGACAAAAAGAATCTTAATGAATAAAATATAAGTGAGGAATTTGAATTAGTGAACATAAGCTTGCCCCCAAAAGGAAGGCTCATGGCAGGCATGGTGAGGCATGCCTATAACCTCAGCACTTAAAAGGTAGAAGTAGGAAGCTCAAGAGTTCAGGGTCCTCCATTGGCTACATAGAGTTTAAGAACATCCTGAAATACATGAGATCCTGCCCCCCCCCCAAAAAAAAGGGACAAACAAAAAAGACGATGGAAGAGAGGACAGAAAGAATGTAAAAGCCAGGGGAGGGAGATGGAGCGATGTGGAACACTTTTCCTGATGTGATTCGCCCATTGCACTCTTGAACTCTCAGCCGCTGGTAATGGGGGCCTGACTGAGAAGCCAATGATAATGGCACTGGGATTTTTCTCTACTGCATGTACTGGCTTTTTGGAATCCTAGTCTGTTTGGATGCATACCTTCCTGGGCCTGGATGGAGGAGGAAGGGCCTTGGACTTCCCACAGGGCAGGGCACCCTGACTGCTCTTAGGACTGGAGAGGGAGGGGAAGAGGGAGAGGAAGGGAAATTGGAGAAGGGGAAGAGGTGGAAATTTTCAATGGTATTATTTATAAAACAAAAAATAAAAAAATAACCTGCTCAAAACCGGTGTGAGATCTTTTCACAGAGCAGGAAAGAGCTCATGAGGCCCTGTCCCTCCCTAAGAACTTATAGGTAGTTAACAGTTACAAGAAGGGGAGGCACCTGAGACCAACCCTTCTCTGAGCATCTATAAGCAGTTAATGGTGGCAATGGAAGGGAGGGATGTTTTCTTGGGTGATATAGCCATTAGTAAGGTGCTCATACTCTTGTAAACAATTTCCCACCCATACTCATGCAAGCAACCCTAATTCAAATCATTAGATCATACACACACACAAAAAAAAAAACCAGGAAAGTAGAGGGAAGACTGATTAGGAAGAGGAGGCGAATCAGTGGAAGGGAGAAGGAAAAACAGTGTAATGGGGGTAAATATATGTTAAAAATATATGTGTGTATGTAAATGTTATAATGAAACTCATTATCATATATAATTAATATATATTAATAAAATTGTCTTTAAATGGAAAATGAAAATATGACTATCATATGACTCAGCAATCCTACTTCTGTGTGTTTTCCCAAAGGAATGGTGAACAAGATCTTGGGATAAACACACATAGTGAGTTCCTTGCTACATTATTCTTGCTAAACAAAACATGGAGTCACCTAAGTGTCTATCCATAGTTAAATAAAGAAAATGAGGTGTATGGGAGCTGCAAAAGATGGCTTAGTGGTTAAGAGCTCCTACTGCTCTTCCAGAAGACCTATGTTTGGTTCTCAGTACCCCTGCCAGGTGGCTCACAACCACCTATAACTCAAGCGCCAAGGGATCTGATGCCCTCTTCTGGACTTCACAGACACTTGCACTCATGTGAATATACCCACATATAGACACACACAAGCACACATAATTTTAAAATAATAAAAGTAGGGATTCAAAAGAGAACATGGAAGTACATACATATGATAGAATTATCACAACCTTTATTTAAAAAGGGAAACCCTGCCATTTTCAGCAATATAGATAAACATGACTACCGCACTTATATACAGAATCTAAAAATGCTCAAACTCACAGAAGCAGAGAGTACAAGTGTGGTTACCAGAATATGGGAAGACGTTAGTCAAAAGGTGCAAAAATCCCAGGAATGTCAGAAGCCTCAATTTTAGAAGTCTAATGTATAGTATGGTAAGAACAGGTGACAGCCCTACACTGCATCCTTGGCATTTGCTAAATATGCATATCTCAGTGCTCTCATTACAAAAATAAAGAACTATGTGAGGATTTAGATATGTTAATGACCTTGATCATGGTGATTATTTAAGTTATGCGCATAACAAGATATCAAGTTGTAAATCTTATAGATGTACAATTACAAATCAAGCCAGGAATGGTGACACACACCTGTAATCTCAGTACTCAGGGAATTGAAGCAGGAATATGGTAAATTAAAGTCCAACCTGGGTTACACAGTAAGTTCCAGGCCAGCCTGGACTATTAGAGTGAGACACTGTTTCAAAATAATACTATTAATATTAATGTGATAGTAATTTTTCAAAATAATGTGGGATTGTGCACGTAACTCAAGGGTATATGCTTAGCATGCATGAGGCCCTGGGTTCAAGCCTTAGCATTAGCACCACCATAATAATAATAAAGATAAACAGTGACATAGCCAGTGACTTATGCCTGTAATCCCAGTATTTAGGAGGCGACTGTAGGAGGTGTATCATGAGCTCAAAGTCAAGGCTACATAGTGAGTTATACATTTATGGCAAGTATGAGCTCCAGGAGCACACACCATGTTTCAAAATAATAATAACAGACAGATACATTTCAAAAATAAATGCTATGCAGGGGCAAATATAAACACCCAAGAAATGTCAAGTCTCTGTCACTCAAGATTTGGAAGACAAAATCACAACTGAGGAGATGGCATTTGCTGTGCAAGCCTGAGAACCGAAATTAGAATCCCTAGAACCCATACAAGGCCAGGTACAAAAGCACACATCTGTAATCTCAGGACTCCTACAAAGAGATGGTCAGTAAAGACAGAATAATCTCTGGAAGCCTGCAGACCAGCTAACCCAGCAGAAGCCTAGTGGGAAGAAAAAAAACCAAGATGGAAGGCAAGGACCAACATCCAAAGCTGCACAAATTTCCACAAACGTACACATGCATGGACCCACACATGGGAACACAAGACAATAAAAGCAATTTAATATTAACAATCAGAAAAGATGAAAAAACTGGATCAGACTTACCCATTCACTCACCAACTATTTCTTGAGTAGTTAGGGGCAGACACTGTGCTAGGAGCTGTAAGTAGAGTAAAAAATGATCTCCACTCCAATATTTGGGTTTAGAGACTTTATTTAGGGCTGAAGATGTAACAGTGGCTAGAGCTTTAGCACATGCAAGACCCTGGGCTTCATCCCCAAGTAGCCAAAACGAACAAAAATAAAGCTTTCTGTAACGGTCCTAGCATGAATTTACATCAATTAGCTTATGCTTTTCTACAGAAGAATCCAGCATGCTGGCCTCGATTATTAGACACTATGAGTAGGTCTGTCCCTTTGCCAGGCAAATAGAAAGCACAAAAGAATGTTTTTAGAATCCCAGCATGAAAAGGCTCTTAATGCAAAAGATAGGTTTGTGGGGAAAAAAAAATCTGACTTCCTAAGAAAAGCCAATACATTTCAATACTGTTAAGTCAATGGAGGAGTTTGGTATTCCCTGTTTGGCCAGAAGCACACACAAAGATGTTAGAAATCACACACACACACACACACACACACACACACACACACACACCAAATTGGCCCATGTCTGCTCCATCTGAACTGATCTTATGATGGGATCATGAATTAGGAGAATCTCTGTTTATTATTTTATAAGGTTACAACTGAGCCTTCCTTGTATCTCCCCTGCTGCAGTACACCACATTGTGAGGGAGACTCTGCTCTGTCCATTTTGCAGATAAAGAAACAGAGATCAGGGGAGTCAAGTGAATTTCACATGCCTACCTCTACTACAAGTGCCGGTACTAGCATTTAAAACCCTGAACCACCTGCTTCAGAGGGAGAGAGTTGCTGTTTCTTGGTTAGCAAGGATTTCCTATATATTTCTGACAGAGACGTTTTAGCAATTTCATCCCACTGATAGGCTATTGTGTTCCAAGCCTGTGACTTGGGCTTCAAATGGCCTGTACAGTTCCCATCAATAAGATACTGAATCCCAGAAGTAAAAAGTACCTATTCATAAAATATTGGATCTTTCTGAAAAATAAAAGTGAAAAAAAAACCAAAAGCCAAATTCTTTGGATGTATGTTATTATCACTATAACTCACTGTCTCCTGGATCCAAAGCATTGTAAGAAGCTGGAGAGATGGCTCAGCAGTTATGAGAACTCGTTTCTCCAGACCTGGGTTTGATTCCCAGCATCCACATGGTAGCTCACAACAGTCCTAACTCCAGTTCTGACAGATCTGATGCCCTCTTCTGACCTTCATGGGAACCAGGTACTCATGTGTGCAAAGTCATATACATGCAGGCAAAACACACCATATATAAAAAAATAGAATAATAATTAATAATTGTAAAAGTTTAAACAAAGTTTTGTGAGATCAAAATCTACATTTGGAGAGGTGGGGTAGTTGGTAGAGTGCTTACCTAGAATGCAAGAAGCCCTGGGTTTGATCCCTAACTCATGTGTGCCTTTAATTCTAGCACTCCAGAGGAGGGAATCAAGACGGTCAAGAGTTTGAGGTCATCTTTGGCTACAATGCAAGATTCAGATAAACCTGGTGCTATGGGATAATGCTTTTGTACACTATAAAGATTTGTCACTCATGTTGGTTTAATGAAAAAAATAATTGACCAGTAAAAAGTATAGGCAGAGCAACCAGACTAAGAGAATTCTGGGAAGAGGAAAAGCAAGACTGAGTCACCAGCCAGACACAAAGGAAGCAAGATGAAAATGCCTCACTGATAAAAAGTACAAAGACACATGGCTAAACATAGACAAGAATTATGGGTTAATTTACATTGCTAGAGCTAGACAATGATAAGCCTGAGCTAATAGGCCAAACAATTTATAATTAATATAAGCCTCTGTGCTTCTTTGGGACTGAACAACTGCGGGACCAGGTGGGACAGAAGCTTTGTGCTACAGCCTTGGACATAAGACAATATGTCACAAAATAAAATAAATAAATAAATAAACATCTCTCTAAGTCTAATATCAGAGTGGAAGCTGTTCTTTGTTCAGAAAAGGAGAATCAAGAGGGGGTTTTGAGAATTTTACTGGTGTGTGGAGGATTTCGAGTGTGTGTGTGCACGCATGCGTGCGTGTGTGCGTGCACATGCGCTTAGAATTAAACTTAGGGCCCTACATATGCTAGTTCTATATCTAAGTTACATTCCCAGCCCTGGAATTATTGACGAGAATAGAAATAGCATCAGTGACAGTGGAATCGAGTATGAGCAAATCACATTTTTTATTGCATCCAACTTTCTTGAGGTGATAAATGGGAAATGAGGAAACAAATAAAGCTCAAAGGAGCGCTAGACAAATTAATCTAGTGTTTACGACAATTTGACAGAGGAATACTATAAATGCTCATAGTTTTCATCTATGTTAATAAGAATATGGTGCAAACACCCAGGAACAATAAATACTCAAAATATTCATAGACAGGACTATGGACAAAAGAATTGTGTATCTTCTCCAGATGCAATGCATTGGTCAAAGGGGATGGACTTCAGCTACTGCTATAGTTTGCATCTTCAAGTCCTCCAAAGACCCATGTGACAATGAAGCCTTTGGGAAGTATGAGCGAGTGAGATGCTTTTAGTTCATTGGAGATGTGACCTTGTAGAAAATAGTAGGAACCAAGCCCTTTCCTCATTTTTTGCTTGCTTCCGGTCAATAAAAGTGAGCAATTTCGCTTGGCTCCCCACTCCCACCAGGTTATGTTCTCACAAGGCCAACTGATTATGAACCGAGAGCCCTAAAACTGTGACCCAAAATAAACTGTTTCCCTTAATAAGTTGATTCTCTTGGGGTTTTGTTATGGTAACAGAAAGTTGACTAACCCAACTACTACCAATATAGATAATGAGTTCCAGACCAACTAGAATTACATATGGAGACCACATCTAAAAAACACAAGCAACATGAATGACTCAATAAATGTTAGAAGCTTGAATGAAAAGATATTACATATTATGCCATGTTTTATAAAGTTCAAAACAAAACTAAAATGGTTTAGGAATCTATGTGCTAAAGGTATTTTGTTTTAAAGAACGGTAATATAAAGTTGAAAATACTCAATATTTTGGTGAGAAAGGAAGAAATTATGGAGGAGAGCCAGACTTCATATGCTTATGTTTTAGTATTCTTCACAGCCTACATATTGATTATATGTTGTATTTATTACTTTATATAACAATATCATCTGGTAAAACTTTCGGAGAAAAATATTTTTTCTTCCATCCTATTGTAGGGAAAATTCTCAAAAGATCCTAAGAATGCATAGGGGTTGTGCCTCAATAATCAAGCACTTATTCAACATGCATAAGGTCCTAGAGTCAATCTATAGCCATTGAAAGAAAATTCTTAAAAATGATATGGATTTTTCACAATAAATTAAATATTTATAAGAAGTCACATATCTCAGTGGTTGAGAATTGTTACTGCTCTAACAAAAAACCTGAGTTAGGTTTCTAGCATCCATATAGTGGCTCACAAAAACCTATAACTACAACATCAGGGGATCTGACTCCTACTGACCTCTGAGGGCTTTGGCATGCAAGGTACACATACGTACACTCAGGCACACACATACACACGTAAAATTTAAAAAATATTTAGAGGAAAATATTTGAGATGCTCTGAACATAGTGATGCATGTTTGTTATTCAGCATTTGGAAGAGGAAGACAGGAGGATCAGGAGTTCAAAGCCAGCCTTGGCTACAGCAGGAGTTTGAGAAAAGACTGAGCTACAAGAAACCATTTCAAACACAGACACACACACACACACACACACAGAGAGAGAGAGAGAGAGAGAGAGAGAGACAGAGAGACAGAGAGACAGAGAGACAGAGACAGAGAGACAGAGACAGAGACAGAGGAATTGAGAAGCCAGACATCTAGGTAAAGTCTAAATTTGGTGCATTGAACCAATAAGGCATTTCTGCAGCTAACCTTTAAAGCAGCCCTCTGCGCTGACACAGCAGCTTCTGGCAGTCCCAAATCACCCTCCCAATTCTAATCTGGCCATGTTAGCTAGGCCGGCTCCCTTCCACCAGATAAGACCATTTGACAGTTCGAGTGATCATTTCGAGAATTTATCTTTTGATTCGCCAGACCGAATCTTCAATCTGGAACATGGGGCAGGTATTTTCAAAGGCTGGGAAAATTACAGCCTCATCCACTGTTCTTGGCACTGTTCTTGGTGTCCTTGATGTTCCAAGGTAAGAGTTCATAAAATAATGGGGACGTATTAGCAAAGCCTTGGGGGAATATGAATTTATGATGGAGAGTTTTCCTGAGAGCAATTCCCCACATGGTTATGATCCATTTTCCAGGAACATTGGGACCATCTGATGCTGTTTGACTTGTTTTTCCATCCTTCTTGTCCGTATGTTAGTCTCAGGGTCAGTGAAAGTGAAAGGAGAAGGAGACCAAAGAGGAGAAGGAAATGAAGACAGGGTTGGGGGGTGGAAAGAGGGAGGTGACAAGAAGAAGGAGGAGGGCAACAGGGAGAGGGACGGGGAAGGCTAGTGGAGACAAGACGTGGGAATGGGAAGGTAGGACCATAAGTCACATAGACTGATCACATCTCCGTAACTTACCTCACTACAGCGCCATTCTTATTAGGAAGGTCAAGAAGTTTGGACCAACCAAAGAGAAAAGTTCTAGAGGGCTAGGATGCGACTCAGTAGTAGAGTGCTCACCAAAGCCAGGCATGGGATGAGACCCAGGCCTGAATCTCTAACAGCAAATGAGAGAGGGGAATGAGGAGAGAGAGAGAGAGAGAGAGAGAGAGAGACTGACTTTAGAACTAGCTTTAAAGTCACACAGTCAATATTTGATAATCTTAGGGTTTCCAGTGCTGTGATTAAACACCATGACCAAAAGCAAATTGGGGAGGAAAGGATTTATTTGGTTTATAGGTTATAGTCCATCACTGAGGGATGTCTGAGCAGAAAGTCAAGGCAGAAACCTGGAGGCAACATGAAATAGGAACCATAGGAAATGCTGCTTACTAACTTAAACTCGTAGCTTGTTCCTTCTGTTTTTTATACAACCCGCCCCGCAACCGCCTGCCCAGGGATGGCACCACCCACAGTGGGCTGGGCCCCTCTACATTTTTAATCGTTAATTAAGAAAATGCTCTACAGACTTGCCTACAGGCCATTCATATTTTTTTCTCAATTGTGGTCCCCTCTTCTCAAATGACTCTAGCTTGTGTTGAGTTGATGGGGGGGGGGGGGTAGACAATGACCAAATTGAACTACAGCTCTTTCTTACTGTGAAGCAAAGGTGCTTCTAGCACCTGCCTGGTGAGAGCTGAAGTTCCAGAATATAAGACAAAATATTATGGACTAGGGACCTGTGGCACTAGAGATGAGAAGGGATCCCAAGAACTTGAACCGCCAAAATGCTCATCTTGGAAGAACGACCATTTCGACTAGTTTTGCTCACATTTCTACCGAGTAGGAAGCGGCCAAAAGCAATGGGACAGGTGGTTCTGAGCTGCTGAGGACAGTCAGCTAAACAGAATCAGGAGGAAGTTTTGAAGAAAGGGACTGGCTGCCCTGTAAACCTGAGAGGAAAAGAAGGAAAAACTGGCTTCAAAATAAGAAAACAGAGTTTGGGCACTAGAGAGATGGCTCAACACTTAAGAACACTGGATGCTCTTTCAAAGGACTCCAGTTTGATTTCCAGCATCTCCATGGAAGCTTGCTACTATCTGTTGCTCCAGTTTCAGGGGATCTGATGCCCGCTTCTGGCCTCCACAGACACCAGACATTCAGACAAAACATCTGTACACATAAAAATAAAGTTAAACTAGACAACAAATATGACCCTAAGAGAGACATATATGAATCTACATGGGAAGGAGAAAAAGACATGATCTCCTAAGTAAATTGGGAGTGTGTGGGTCACAAAAGAGGGTAGAAGGGGAGAGGGGAGAAGGGAGGGGAGCAGAGAAAAATGTATAGCGCAGTAAAAACAATAAAAGAATTTTAAAATTAAAAAAATCAATTTCAAAAGAAGAAAGCCCAGTTCTACTGATTCTGCAGTAGCTGTACAGTAACAGAAAAGCTGGGATCAGCAGACTCTAATATAGGGCTCTAAAAACACACTCCTAATTATCTAATGAGAATATTACAAGGTCCTTTTAAAACCGCAAGATCGGATCTCACACTATGGCTCAGGCTGGCCTCAGACTCACGGCAATCTTCCTGTGTCTGTGTCCTGAGTGCTGGAATTAGAGGCATCAGCTGCCACGCCTAATGCCTAATGCTCTTTGGGCTGACGAGGGAGGGGGACTAGGTTGGGGGAGGGGGAGGGAAAGGGGAGGCGGCGGTGGGGAAGAGACAGAAATCTTTAATTAATGAATAAAGAAATAAATGAATTAAAAAAGGATAAAGGCCATTTTATCACAGAACATTAATTAAAAAAATAAAATAAAACTAAAGTAGAAGAGAGTGCATGAGCACATGCCTGTGGTCTCAGCACTGGGGAGGCGTTAGTTCAAGGCCAGCCTGAGCTACATAGTGGGTACTAGGCCTGCCAGTACCACATAATAACATCTGGTCAAAGAAAAAAAATAGACGAAAGATTCAAGAATTTTTTTTCTGTGAGCTAGTATTGAAAGATTAAAAAATGAGTACAGATGTAGAGAAAAAAACCACACCTACATTTGAGTATGCCTTATTGTTTCCCTAAGCATCTCTAATAACTTCTGTGGTTAAGATCTATGCTTAAAATGTCGTGTATGCGTGTGTGTGCATATGTGCATGTGTGTGTGCGTGAGTGTGTGCATGTGCGTGCGTATGTGAGCGTATGCATGCACGCGTGTGCATGTGCGTGCGTGTGTGTGTGTGTCCACGTGGGTGTGTGCGTGAGTGTGTGTGCATGTGTGCGTGTGTGAGTGTGTGCGCGTGTGCATTGTGTGCGTGCATGCGTGCGTGAGTATGTGTGTGTGTGTGTCTGTGTGTGTGTGTGTGCATGTGCGTGTGTGTGTTTACGAGACAGAGTTTCTCTGTAGTTTTGGAGCCTGTCCTGGAACTTGCTCTGTAGACCAGGCTGGGCTCGAACTCACAGAGATCCTCCCACCTCTGCCTCCTGGATGCTAGGATTAAAGGTGTGCGCCACCCCTGCCCAGCTTAAAATGTCTTTTAATAAATCTCCAAATCCCACCCTCAAAAATGAATGAAAAGATAAGAAATGGCCAGATGACCGGTCCCTGACTCCTTGTGACTCCATAGAGGGTGTCACTTAAAAACAAAGTAAGGGCAGCCCATCCATGGAGGAGGAAAGGCTATGGAAGAGCACAAATCCTCTCTCATCTCTTCTTTCCTCTGCTCTGATCAGAATGTCCCCTTAAGGCCCTGTCTGAAGCTGCTCCTCAGTCACCGGTGTCTAGGCCTTGAGGTGAAGGAGAAATGGGAGCTCTCTTGGCCTTTCAATACCCATCCCAGGTTCTCACTGCCGGTGAGCAGTCCCAGGGAGACAGAAGAGGAAAGGCCTGGCAGCATGATTCATCACCTGGAGGCCTGCCAGGAAACATATGGAACACTCCCAGAGGTGAATGAGAAAGCTTCCGAAAGAACTCTCTGTAAGGCCAAGGGAAGCTAACAAGGTATTGTACAGTATCGTGGGGTTAGCAGCTCCTGAGGAGGGAGCTGTGGGAGAGGGTACCCAGAGGTACCACGGCTTCCTGTGTGCCCTGGTACCACACCATTAATTTAGAAATAAAAGTGACAACCATGCGAATTAATCTTTTCTTTTCTTTCTTTCTTTCTTTCTTTCTTTCTTTCTTTCTTTCTTTCTTTCTTTCTTTCTTTCTTTCTTTTTTGAGACAGGGTCTCACTATGGAGACCAGACTGGCCTCAAGCTCACAGAGATCTGTCTCCCTCTCTACCTCCCAAATTCTGGGATGTAAAGGCGTTGGTTACACTTCCATGCCGGGCTGTGATGCTTCATCTTGATTGTCAACTGGGCAGGATCTACAGTCACGGAGGGGCTTCCCCTCTGCAGGTGTCCATGAAGGAGTTCCTACGTGGGGTTAGCAGAGCTGAGAAGACCTACTCTAAATGTGAGTGGCAACGTTCTGTGGGCTCCAGTCCCAAACTGAACAAAGAAAAAGAAAAGGGGGCTGAGCAGCAGAATTCATCCCCCTTAGTGACTGGTTGGATGCAATGTGACCAGCTGTCTCATGCTCCTGCTGCGACATCTCCCCCGCCATGACGGACTGTACCCTCAAACTTCCTTAAGTCGCGTTTGCAGGTGTTCTGTCACAGCAACCAGGAAAGCTGTACAACAGCCCCACAAGCAGGCAAGGCAGGAAGCATAATCTATTATCTGCCATCCTCTACTGGGCCTCCGCAGTGTCCTGTGGGAGCTGTCCATTGCCAGAGAGCAAATAAGCCCAAAGATCCGGTTCGTGAAGCAAGGCAGATAGGAATGGAAACTGGTGGACACGGGGCACGAGGGGTGGGAGGGCAGACGGAGAGTAGTCGGCATAATCACTGGGAAATTATGTAAGTAAGAACCTAGCGATGAGGATATTCATCACAGCATTGTTTGTAAAGGCAAATATATGGAAATTACCTAAATGTTAGATGGGGGAAAAAATCTGTGATCCTCACAGGAGGTCAGATGCTGCCTTGCCTGTTTTTACATATAAACTCCAGCAATTGGAACAATGCCTTCCCCAGAAGATACTCATCAAACATTAAAAATGCAGGTGGGGGGATGTTTCCTGACACAGAAAAATCCTCATGATTCAGTTTCTAAAATAGAAAGAAAAGGTCACAAAATTATGTGATAATGATCCCATTTTCCTTCTGAGCGTGTTCCATGCACAAATACCGGATAATGGTTTAGGAAAGCGTACGTGGAGACACAATGACGGCTAATGTTCTGCAGGAACAAGGAAGGCTATTTTGTTTTGCTTGGGGTTGGCATGTGCATTTGCTTTGTTTTGGGGTTTGTATGTGCATGTGCGTATGTACGATTTGGTTTCTGACTCTTCTGTGCTATACAGGGATTGCTTTTGTATTAAAAATGCATCTTTTCTTCCTCTTTTATTCATAAAATGGTGTTTGTTTTCCTTTCCATTTCCTGTGTCACCTCTGGCTCCATAACCTTGAGAGTGGCAGCAGATGGTGTGGCAGGCATGTAGATGGAGGGAGGGGAGGGAATCCCACCATATGGAAATCATGTCTCACGGCTTTCGCATCTTGCTGAGTGCCCAGGACTGAAATACCAAAGAATGGCAGGGGCCTAGGAAAACCTGCTGTTCCCAAGGCTGCAATCCTAGGAAGCTTCAAATGAGATTACACACTCTAAAATGATGTTAAGTGAGTTTTTATTTACTCTTCGATGTTTTGACAATTCTATATATGTTTATAATGAATTTGGGTCATTGTCTATCGCTCCCTTATTCCCCTGACTCCGACTGAACTTCCTATTTTTCCTAACACTTCTCCTATCTTGCTTGTTGTTTTGGTTTGGTTTGGTTTGGTTTTGTGACCCACTGAGTTTAATTAGGGTTGCTTTCATGGGCATGGATGGGGGGTTATTTACTGGAGCATGGGCAAGTTACCAGTGGCTACACCACTGGAGAAAATGATTCCCCTCCCTCAATGGCCATTAACTGTCAATAGCTCCTCAGGGACACTTGAAAATATTTTTAGGCTGTATAGTAAGCAAGATAAATAAGCAGGGAAGAACATCGCTGCTGGGGAAGATGTCCATTACCAAGCAGCGGAAAGAAGAGCCCTTTAGTTCCTGTGCTACTTTCATCTTCGTCATCATTAAAATAATACTTTCGCTGGACAGTGGTGGCACACGCCTTTAATCCCAGCACTCAGGAGGCAGAGGCAGGCAGATCTCTGTGATCTTGAGGCCAGCCTGGTCTACAAGAGCTAGTTCCAGGACAGACTCCAAAGCTACAGCCAAACCATGTCTCAAAAATAAATAAATAAATAATGCTTTCTTTTTTTTCCTTCTCGATCACCACCACCATAATCCTCATCCCCATCATCACCAGCAACATCAGCAGTACCATTACCAGTGTAACATCTTCCAAAAAGTACCACCATTATCCCTAGGCTCTGTTCCCAGCAGTAATGTTCCTAAGAACAGTAAATATGCCACCTGGGTGTTTATGCTGGAACACCATGCACATGGCCCTTTGTAGCTCAGTAAATTTGAACTGAGCTAAGCAAGAGGAAGGCATTCTTATCAAATGAGGGGATGGTGTGATGTTTTAAGGCTAACTTACTAGAGGAAAAGTTTATGGAACATCTTTAAAGAAACAGTAGGCACTTCTGAATAATGTACCACCCAATATGCTTATACATATTTATTTTTAAATTTTGCATATTCTATCATTATAGCGCAAGGGTATATGCGTGCTAACATACACAAAAGTCAAAAAGGTTTCTCTGTATATTCTGCATGGGAAAGTAAGCACTGTCCTGAATGAAAGTATCCGAATCAGTAGTCTTAGAAACAGATGTAGAAAAGGAGCTAGAAGCAACTATAGAAGACGAACTATAGGTGAAGGTCAAGCCTTGGGTTTAGCTCCCTAACTGAGCACAGGTCAAGGAATTTAAGAGGCAGGTCCACTATTGTCATGCCAGAATACCACCACCAGGTGACCTCAAGCTCTAGTCATTTAACATGAATGGACAGGGCAATACGCAGCATTTAAAGAAAAGCTAACCTTGACAATTACTCAAATGCACCAGATGGTGCCCCGTTCTCGCTACTACTGCTGTTTAGCATTGCTGTATTAAATTACTGTATTTTCTTTCTAGGGAATTCTTGGAACAAAATAAGGTTTCAGAGGGCAGAAGCAGTATGTGCCTGTTCCCATCACATTTGGAAATTGCCTTAGTACCAAGGCTGGCAGAAATTCTCTCAATTACCCTGGAGAGTCTGCTTCTCATCCCTTTGGAGACCTGTAGCTTACTCTGGGCTGCTGGTGATTAACCACAAAAGGGGCGGGGTGGGAAGGGGAGGCATCCTTGTTGACTCCCAGTCTAATTGCCTTTTGCAACTCATTTACATGGATGTCATCATTTTCGATCAAATTACAAGTTTTAGATAGAATTTGTTATCACCACCCAATGTTACCTCCCCATCCCACACCTCCCAGTGGATATAACCGGGACAACCAGAGTGTATTTGAAGAGCTGTGACAGCTTTCTGGAAAGTGGTCTGATGATGTTGGAACTCCTAAAACAATACCCAGGGGGTGGCACTTTAGTCCGATGACGGTACTTCACATTGAAAGAGCTTGAGAGGGCGTAGACATAGGGTAGGCTTTCTCGTTCGTTCCCCTAATTGCCTAATGGCCAGAGCTTCCAGATGATATTTAATGATTTAAAATCCATTCTCCTAATACTTGATCAACAAGAAGAAAATGACGAATGTGGCAGAAAGGAAGAGTAGAGTTGACACCAAACCTATATCCCAGAGAGATTTTTGTCCCCGATCACTGTCCCTTCCTGGGGGCCCCTTATCACACTCAAAAGTCATTTATTTAATCCAGGGTAATTGAGAGAATTTCTGCCAGCCTTGGTACTAAGGCAATTTCCAAATGTGATGGGAACAGGCACATACCGCTTCTGCCCTCTGAAACCTTATTTTGTTCCAAGAATTCCCTAGAAAGAAAATACAGTAATTTAATACAGCAATGCTAAACGTAAATTGCATAGACTCCCTACCACTTTTTCTTACCTAAGAAGTGACCGTAAGCAGGTTATAGCTACTTTACTGAAGTGTTCCCACGTGCATAACCAATTTGTACGGCCTTTCCCCTGTTAAACAATTGTCTTTTCATTTCCATAGACTTAATCTTCTTAATCTGAAGATTAATTTTAATCTTCTGAAGAAGATGGAAAGTTTCCCTCAATCCCCACAACAAAGTCACGAATGAAAACTTTGGAGTCATACAATTTTAGGATGGCCTCCTCCATCTGGCGTTGAGCAATCCATGCAAAGTCTCCATTATGAAAAGCAGTTAGTGGAATGCCATAGTACGAGCTTCTTACAGTGCAAGCCTGCACCAGAGCTGGAGTTGCGTAACAGAATGGAAGGGCGTCAATTTTTGAGAATAAAAGGTTTCTGAATTCACAGAGACTGATGGGAAACTCATTTCAAATCAGACACATCGTGAATCCAGCGTGGTTCTGGCAGCACTCACCCATGCTGCCTCGCACAGCTTCCCTGCAGCCTTGGTTCTGAACAGACACAGAAACATATGAACACATCCTACTGCGCATACTGTCACACCGTGAGACACCAAGGATGCTTCCTGAAACATTCTGACTCAGATTTGAGGCTCAGTATGTCATGAATTTCAGAGTTTTCAGTCCACACACAACATTCTCTGCCCTCATGGAAACATAATGGTTTAATTATAGAAAACAAAGATGGAACATTCCCCTACTATCATTCCTTAGCTTGTAAGTATCCAATTAGCATAACTATAGGATTGTGTTAGCATGATTTTAAAAATTGCTCTTTGAGTTGCTGACTTGAGTTTCATTAAATAAAAATAATCTTAAGAATTTTGTCTTGGGATTAGGATAAAATTTCCAACAATTCTGAGATGGCCCTAAGTAGACCTCAGTCACAGATAACTTGATGTTTATGTTATAACATAACACGTAACTATATATTTATGTGAGGCAGCACTCTCAGCAGTGATTATTATGAAAGCAAAATATCCCTGGTCTAGAGTCCCAGCCTATAAGCAGGAAGCAAGGGTACTTAGAGGGAATGGATGGGATCGGTGGTGTGAATCTGGAGTCCCTACCAGAAGATGGAGGGGGTTGGAGGAAGGTGGGTTTGTGCCATGCAGTCCTCAGGCAGGCCACAGAGATGAGTGGCATGCCCTCTGTGTGTGTCTAGGTGTCCTACCTGGAGAGCTGGTCCTCGGGTTCCACACACTCCCGGGAAGAGTTGACTTGGCAGTGAGTTCTGTCCAGCATCACATCCTTGTAGAGGCTCCTCTGAGCATTATCAGGGTATTGCTTCTCCTCCTAGGTGAAGTCCGCAGACAAATCCCCAGACTCCACAAATGTGCTCTTTGAGCTCTGTAGAGGGCTGACTAATCACAGCATGGTAGTCGGTGGTCACCTTCCTGTGGACTCCAAACTAGGATCCTACTAAATACACATAGTATTGAACCAACTCCTAATGACTGATACTCATGGATTAACACATCTCTCAATTGTCAGCAGAGAAGTTTCTTTTGCGACAGATCGTGGTTAACACAACTAGCTAAGCTGCAGCGCTGAGCCCTAAGTGGAAATTCTCTATCACACTCTCTTTTCCCATGGCTCAGCAATCATGTCTGAAGAGAGGGTAGAAAACTGTAAGAGCCAGAGGCAGTGAATGACTACGGAGACACAGTGTCCTCCGGACATAGCAGAGCATGTGTGAGTTCCCAGCAGCTGTGACGGCATGCACAAGACCTGAGGAAGCTAAAGCCAGATAATGTCCCAGCATGGGGAAGGGAGGGGGGCACGAAGTCTCCCACCTCTAGCTGAGTATCTATTGACAATGACAGCTACTGGGAGAGGGAGTCAACTCTCTTTAGGGGTGTGGGCCCTGGTAGGGGAGAGAGAAAGAAAGCCCACATATCCAAAAATAATATGGACAGCACAAATTGGACTTGACATGTGTTTTTAAATTATTGTTTCACTTTTAGTAATTAAAGTTTTCATTTATTTTACATTCTGACTACAGATCTCCCCCCCCCCGTGCTCCCAGCCCCTCCCCCACCATACCTCTGCCCATCCCCAGTTCTCCTCTGTTTCTGTTCAGAAAAGAAAAGGGGGGAGCTGGCGAAATGGCTCAGAGGTTAAGAGCACTGATTGTTCTTCCAAAGGTCCTGAGTTCAATTCCCAGCAACCACATGGTGGCTCACAATCACCTGTCATGAAATCTGGTGCCCTCTTCTGGCCTGCAGGCATACATGCAGACAGAACACTGTAAACAAAATAAATGAATCTAAAAAAATTAAAAAAAAAAAAAAGAAAAGAAAAGGCCTCCCATGGGTATCAAGAAAGCATGGCATATCGAGTTGAGGTAGGATTAAGTTCCTCCCCTTGTATTAAGACTGGGCAAGGCAACCCAGCATTAGGAACAGGTTCTCAAAAGCCAGCCAAAGCCTTAGGGACAGGCCCCACTCCCACTACCAGGAGTCCCACAAGTAAACCAAGCCACACAACCACACAACCATCACACATATGTGAAGGGCCTAGGCCAGGTCCATGCAGGCTTCCTAGCTATCAGTCCATAGTCTATGAACTCCCACGAGCAGGCCAGTTGCTTCTGTGGATTCCCTTGTGGTGACCCTGATCCTTCTGGCTCCTACAAACCTTCCTTCCTCTCAACAGGATTCCCTAGGCTCTGCTCAGTCAGTGTTTTCCTGTGGATCTCTGCATCTGCTTCCATCAGTTACTGAATAAAGGCTCACCGATAGCAATTGGGGTAGTTACCAATCTGATTACAGGAATGGCCAGTTCAGGCTATGGTTAGGGAGTGGGAGTGGATCTGGGAGGAGCTGAGAAGGAGGTGTGACTATAATCAAAACACACATACCAAATTCTCAAAGAATTAATAAAAAATTTAAAATGTATCCATCAACTCTGAAAAACATTGAAACTGCTCTGTCATGCAGTATCAAGCATTTGCAGTAATAAGCAACAAGCCACTCTCATTAGTATGCAAATTTGCTCTCATCTTTGATAAATGATAATATGATTATATATATATATATATATTCCACAGAACTGTTTTGATTTTGTCAACCTTTCCTCGAGAATGGTTGTAAGATACATTTCTTTATGATTTGTTGGCAGTAAATGTTTGATTTTTGTTAACTATTTTATGTACCTATATATCTGGGATTACATAAAGCTTTCTTGGGTGAAAAGGAGTCATGAATGTTTGAGAAAGCTTGAATAGCCCTATTTTAAGGTCATGAGTATTGGTAACATTTGTGGGGCATGAAGCCCGGGGTCCAGGCTCATCATTCATTTACTTGGTCTTGCTAGTGGATGTGAGTACCTGAGGCATATGTTAAATATGCATATTCCTGGGGGTGATGAGATGGCTCAGTAGTGAGAAGCACTTGCTGCACTTGCAAAGGACCTGGCTTTGATTCCAAACATCCACATGGTGGTTCACAGCTGTGGTGGTTTGAAAGAAAATGGCCCCCAAAGGGAGTGGCACTCTTAGGAGATGTGGCCTTATTGGAGGAAGTGTGTCATTGTGGGGGCGGGCTTTAAGGTCTTCTTTGTTCAACCTTCCCTCAACATGACTGGCAGTTGACTTCCTGTTGCCTCTGAGTCAAAATATAGCACTGTCAGCTCCTGCACCACATCTGCCTGCTCCCTGCCATGATGATAATGGACTGAACCTCTGAAATTGTAAGCCGGCCCCAACTAAATGTTTTCTTTTACAGGAGTTGCTGTGGACATGGTGTGTCTTCACAGCAATAGAAACCCTAACTAAGACAACAACCATCTGTAACTCCAGTTCCAAGGATTTCAATACCCTTTTCTGGTCTCTGCGGGTACTATATGCACATGGTACACATACATAGATAAGGTAAGACACTCACACATATGATAAAAATTAATAAGACTTTTTATAAAACTATGGATTTTCAGGCTTTTCCCCTGAAGACTAGGATGCCATAAACCCATGGATAATCTCTGTTTCTGAGGAATCTGGTTTGTTAGACAGAGTCTCATGTAGCCCAAAATGGTTTCAAAGTCATTACCCTCCTGCCTCTGTTTCCCGAGTGCTAGGATTGCTGGTGTGTACCACCATGTCCAGATAGAATCTGTATTTGTAAGGACATCCTCTTCCTCCCTTAGGAACCTTTCTTTCTGCCAATAGTTATTTGTTTACCATTATTGTGACCATTGCTATAGATAGTTTTTTTTTTATTTTCTGTACAACTTTCCTTCTCATCCAGCTCCCTGACCCCAGGGTACCCTGGTTATAGATTCTACTCCTTCCGCCCAAGGGGCTGCGATTTCTGTTCCCCTTGGCCCTCCCATGCTCACTTACCAGCCAGCCTGCTCTCTGCCATCTGTCCAGTTTCAAAGGCCCAGGTGGAAGGAGTTGCATCACTTTCACTGGAGATTGACTTGCGGAGTTACCTATATGTGCCACCCTGGGATATTCTCTAAGACATGATAGAAACTAGTGAAAGGCAGCCTAAATAACCACAGGCCTAGCCAGGGAGAGGATGTGTGGAGAAGAGAAAACTCAATGAGTACCAGTGCCTTCTCTGTTATTGGAGGTGGTGTTAAGATGCATATTCTGTGCTCAGATCTAAATAAGACATCTGTTAACCCTCATTCCGCAGGCTCAGGGACTATCTCGGAAGAGGGTATGGGAAAGAACTGAAGAGCCAGAAAAAGTGGTAGCACATTGTGGAATGCTGTCTTCTGGGCCTGACATGGCCAATGTATTCGTTAATTCTTAATAGTTGTGACCACCTGGACAAGACCTGCACTGAGAGGGCACCATGACCCTGGCTCAATTTCAACACTTCAGGGCCCGTCTACAATTGAGAGACACGGGCTCATTATTGTTTTCACCTTGAAAGTAAATGAGGGTTAAATTTCTTATCTCTTTTCCTGTTTAGAAGCCACCTGGGGCTGGCTGCACCCTGTGATTCTAGCTACCCCAACAGCTACCAAAGGGCCTGAAAGCAGATCCTCACTTGAGGAGGATCCCAAAGGATGGATGCTCTAGTGACCCCATTAAGAGAGTCTAGCAGACCTTGATTTTGTCATTTTAAAAATCTCCCATTTTCTGGCTTCTCCTGCTTCCCTGCCTAGGAGCTGCAATACTAATAATGCATGCCTTTCCTTCTCACACCTCTCCCCGGGTACCAGACAGAGACTTCCTTCCCTCCCTACATCTGGCAGTTACACAAATGAAACCACTGATGCACTTAGGGGGTCTTTTAGATAGGCTCACTAAAGGGTTACCCCAAATGCTACACCTAATACCTTCATTTACCTCAAAGAAGCCAAATCAATCACCCCAATTCCCTAAAGGTATCCTCTTCAGAGGGGGAATGATAAGAACAGGAGGTGGAAACCGGACAGTCAGCTCTTGGCAGGAAGCCGAAAGCAGCAGTTCTAGAAATATCCTTGGTTCTCTGGCCAGGAATGCCAGAATGGAGCCCCGGTTTCCCATCTCCCTCCTCAATGAGCACCCAGCCTAGAGGCTCTACGTGTGGGTGGATGAGTGCGTGGGGACTAGACCGCCAGTGCAGACACTGATCCCGTCTGATGGGCAGCTTCGGAACAGCATCTCCAGATTTTCATGGAGAGGTATACCAATTTCAGTCCATCTCCTAAATGATTTTAGGGTTATCCCTTTGGGAGAAAGATATTGTCTCCTCCAGTAAGCATTAATCTAGTCGAGCAGATCCATGACAGGAGCACAGGCGTCCTACCAGAGTTTATATCGCAGGAAATATCTCCTCCTTAGCCCCTGGAAAGCATTAACTTATGCCTGTAGATCCTAGACAGTTTGTGAGGGACCACCTCTCCAGAAGGCAGGACCACCCCTAGGACTTTAGGCTCACCTTAAACCATGCTAAAGAGATAGGTGAAGCATGAGATGAGATGAGATGAGATGAGATGAGATGAGATGAGATGAGATGAGATGGTATTGCATTTTCCTTCCCAGAATCCCTGTCCCAGCACAATCTCCTATGAATCTCCATGAAATTCTTCTGGGTCAGCCCACCCTCTGAGTTCTGACTCAGAAAGATACAACTCTTCTTTTTTTCTGTTTTTCTTGTTGTGTGTTTGCTTATTGGATAATATCCAAAGGCTAAGTATGTCTTTCTTTTACTTTGGGCTCCCTCATTCTTTCCTAACTCCCTGTCCTCACCTTGTGATGGCTTTCTCCCTTTCTCTTCTCTATTCTTCTCCTTCCAGGAGCCTATGGGATTTACAACTTGCCTGCCCTGGGATATTTTTCTTTTAATTGTCCTTCAGCTTCAAAACTATATTTTAAACAAAGAGATTGAGCTCATTGGCAGTCACAAAAAGAGGAGGGGCTCAGGAGGCCCCGCCCTTTCTAAGAATTTGGAGGCAGTTAACAGTTGCTAGGGGGAGGGCATCACAAAGCCCCACCTCTGTTTAAGGATCCACAGCGGTTGCCAGGGGTTGCAGGGGAGACTTCTTTTCACTGGTCTAACCACTGGTAAGATACCCATGCTCCTATAAACTCACTGTATCACTCAAACAAAAAGATGAAGGGCTGGGGAAAGAGCTTAGTAAAATGTCTGCTGCCAAACATGAGGTTTTGAATTCTGGTCCCCAGCAGCCATGTGACAAAGCTAGGCAGGATCCTACATATCTATATGCCTAGTGTAGTTGGGGCAGAGTCAGGCAGATCCCTGAAGCTCCTGGCAAGACAGCGAGTGCTGGGTTTAGTTAGAGATGCTGTCCCAAAGGCAAGGAAGAAATTGATCAAAAGAGGCGCTTGAATTTGATATCTGTCTTTCACATGCACTTTCATACAAGATTTTATTTTAAATAAAGAGATAAAAATATTAGAGAGACCAGCTGGAAGAAGGAAGAATATCAGTGGGGGGGGACAAAAAGGGGAAATAGGGGATAAATATGACCAACTATATTATATATGCATATGAAAATGTCATAATGAAGCATATTATTATGTAAAATTGATACAAACTAGGAAAAAAGTTTAAACAGCAGATGTTAACCCCTTCCTTTTCAGTTTTGAGTTTATGGTGGCTTTTTTGTTTTGTTTTCACTTTTGGAAATGGGATCTTCCTATAGACCAGGATGCCTTTGAGTTCACTATATAGCCCAGGCTAGCCTCCAAGTCACAATTTTCCTACTTCTTCATGAATGCTAAGACATATGCTAGCGGGGTGTGTGTGCATGTGTGTATGTTGCTAGAGAGTAAATCCATTGTATTGTATCTTGAAGTCTTGTAAGCAAGCACTCAACCACTGAGAAGCACACCAACCCAGATTCTACTGCTTTGTACAGTCAGGCTTCCATACCCATGGCTTCTGCATCTGTGAATCCAACCAACTGTAGAAAAGAACTCTTGGAAGGGGGAAACTGCATCTGCCCTGAACATATTTGTAGGCTCTTCCCCCTCCCCCTTGTCTTTGCTTCTTAATCAATACAATAGAACAGCGACATGCTTAGTGTTTACACTGTATCAGGTAATACAGAGCAACCAGAGATGACATAAATGCTGAGAGAGGCCATTCATAGGTTCTGTGCCGGCAGTATGTCATTTTACAGAAGGGGACTGTCTGTGAATTTGACTATCCAAGAATTTTGATAGGTTTCCCTAGAACCTATTTCCCATGTAGACCGAGGTATGATCGATCATATAGTGCTGGGAGGAGTTGGAGAAAGAGAAAGTACATTTCTCTTTCAAGATGTATTTCTTATTTGTGTGTATGCGTTTGCACTCACACACATGCACTTATGTGTGCACGTGGGTACGTACACAGACATGCACAAATCCAAGTGCCCGTGGAGGCCAGGGACACTGGATCCCTCTGGAAATGGAGTTTCAGGCAGTTGTGAGCCACCCTACGTGGGTGCTGGGAATCAAACTCCAATCCTCTGGAAGATTAGCAGCTGATCTTATTAACCACTGAGTTCTCTTTTGAAAGTGCCTTTTGAATAACCTCGGGGTAATGGGGGTCATGTGGTCCGAGGCCACTGGGAACATTAAGGCTTGTGCATGGTGAAGTGAGAGATCAGAAACTTGCCAATATAGAGTCCAAAGTGGTTGTGAGAACGGAGAGCATCCTACTCTACTAAAGCACCCAGAAGTAAGCCTGTTCTTAGTGTGTGAACACCGCCCTTAAACACCGAATCTTTATCTTTCAATATGCCAAAGTCATTGTTTCTCATAAGGCAAGACACAGAGGACAAAGAGCTTCAAAGCTTTCTTTAGGTTTTGTTTTGTTGAGACAGGGTTTCTCGGTGTAGCTCTGGCTGTCCTGGAACTCACTGTGTAGACCACATTGGTCTCAAACTCACAGAAATCCACTTGCCTCTACCTCCCAAGTGCTGGGCTAAAAGGTATGTGCCACCCATAGCTGACTATTTATTTATCTTAAGACAGGAGCTTCTGTTTCTCAGTCTGGCCTTAAACCTCAGTATGTAGCCAAGGATGATCTTGAGCTTCTAATTTCCCTGTCTCCAACCCTCCCTGCCACGCACACAGTACTGGGATTACGGGAGCACACACCACCACACCTGGCACTGTAAATTATGCCTCCGAGCCAGAGAGATGGCTCAGCTGTTAAAGGCTAGGCTCCCAACCAAAATTATACTTTGATGCCCATAAAAGGTAAGCAAAGGTAGATGTGTTTGCCTTACACATGGTCGACCATGCAAAATCACCAAGATAATGGTTGATAATGCGGTGTCCCTGGAAACACGCGATTTCCATTAGTCCGTACGGCACGGTTAGCTCCCCCCAGTTTAAAAGGTTTTGAAAACATTCAACTGGCTGCTGCTGCTAATGTTCTGTCGGAAGTTAAAGCACACTGTGAATCGGTGAAAAATGAACGGAAGAGCTAGGAACAAAGGAGCAGTCGTGGGCTTCTGAAATTCAGGCAGTAACCTATTCATAAGCCACTGGTCTCTACAAAGTCACCGGCTAGGCAAAGGCTTTTGACAGTGCAAATTCCTCAGCCGTGATTTTCCTTCGCAAGAGTTCCACCTTGGGTGTGTGAGCTGGAAGCTTCTAGGGATGCTGCTATTATAGATCACAAATATATTACCTCATTTTTCAGCTCTATCCATCACCTTAGAAAGCCAGTTCGGTCACTGCACAGATCCAAAGCTGCTGGCCAGAGCAGCTGGCATCTTCCGGAACACAGCACAGTGTTTACCTTTATATTTTGACTTTTCTCCCCCCCCCCCTTTGGTTTGGTGCTACCGTCTTTGTATGCACGTCATTTAAAACTGCCACCTCTCTTGAGAGAAGCCTAGTTATATGTCTGCGCTTGAATTCACATTGCTCCCCTGCTCAGAAAACTTTCCCTCTTTCCCTAGAAACCTGGCTTTGTAGCCTCCAGCTATTAAGCTACCAGGCTGGGAAACAGCATCAAGCAATGTCAGCCAGAAATTTTAACTGTGTCTGCAGTTTGGCCTATGCCTCTGAGAAGATAATATTATACTCAACTACAAGGCCACTCTCCTTTGTACACTCTAACTCATTAGATTTTAACCTTCTGCGACTTTTTGAACTGCAGAGATGAAGAAAGAGTGACCTGTTAGTCTGTCCTAGGCAGCGCCCCGCTTGTATGGCTTATCGCCTGTGTTAAATGCATCGCTCCGATTTTTTTTTTCTTTCTTGCCTTAACTTTGTTTGTCTGTCTGTTTCTTTTTTTGGTTGTTTTGGTTGGGATAGAGGCACGTCTTGTATGTCCCAGGCTGGCCTTGCACTTCCTCTGTAGTCCAAGGGTAACCTAGAGCTGATTCCCCCAGCCTCTTCTTCCTGGGTGCTGGGATTGCGATGCTATGCCATCATTTTCAGTTTACAAAGCTCTGGATATTAAGCCCAGGCCTTCGCGCATGCTAGGCAAGCTCTCTATCAACTGAGCCACCTCCCCAGTCATCAGGCCTTACAATTTGATTGACCTATAGCTAACGAATGCAAAAGAAACCGCACAAATTGTACATGAGCTGCTGAAGCAATACTTCCAAACTGACCCCATTCATTGAATTGACAGTGAACAGGAACTGGAGCATGATAGCATCCGAAAAAGCCCTTTTCTGCCTCCCCTTAGTCCCTGCCTCCCTGGAACAGAGAAATGACTATCCTGCCTTTTTAACATTCCATCGTTCGTATTTTTAAACTTGTAAATTCAAAAGCTGACTTTTTTTTTTTTGAGGCATAAGATTAACAGATAATTATGGCGCTGGCTCTTTGAAAGTGGAGGGGGTTTTGTCGTAGTAATTTGGGGGCTCTAAAATTGAAGTATCTTTGTTAGACCAGTCTGATAGTCGCTGTGGGGGGGAACTGGGCCCCCTCTCCCTTATCCCTGTGCTCAAGCCCCAGATTCCCAGTGTGGATTTAGAGTTAGAACCTCAATGATATAAGGAAGTTACCGGTCATAAGCGAAGGGCCCTAATCAGAGAAGAGTGTGACCATGAAAGAAGAGAGGACATGGTGGCACAAAATGTCTTTAATCCCAGCGCTTGGAAGGCAGAGACAGGGGGAGTTCAAGGCCAGTCTGGTCTACAGGGTGAGTGATACACAGAGAAACCCTGTCTGGAAAGCCAAACGAACTAACAAACAAAAAAACATGTCTCCGGGACAGTGATGGCACATGGTTCTCCTTCCTCCTCAGGGATCATTGGCCTCTGTTCCTCAAGTGGGGAGGGAACAGAAGCAAGTGAGCCGGATTGGAAGGCTTGTGGGTGGATGGAGTCAGCTCTTCAAAGACAGTTTAAGTGATGCAGCTCCCTTTATTCCGGAAAGAGAGGGGGATATAAAGCCTGGGGACAGTGGCTTGGTCATCGCCTACTTTGCATTAAAGAGCACACCACTATCATAAAGCTCCTAGTACAAGTCATAGTTACCATATGGGCAGCAATGGGGGCAGGGCGGGGGCTGTAGCAGGGAACTATGCCAAGGGATACTATACTAAAGAAAAAGCAGGCATCCAGGCTTCGGGACAGCTTTCAGATAAGATCTTTTCTAAATAAGGACAGGTAGAGAGCAAGAGTACCCACCCCCATGTTGCTGAGCTTGGGGAGAGCTGCTAGGCCGTGATAGACTGAAACCTCTGACCAGGTAGGCCTCCCAACAGTGGCACACACCTTTAATCCCAGCACTTCGGAGGCAGAGACAGATCTCTGAGTCTGAGGCCAGCCTGGTCTGCAGAGCAAGTTTCAGGACAGCCAGGGCTACACAGAGAAACCTGTCTCGAAATCAAGGTGGAGGCAGGGGACAGCCCTCATCACAGATCAAATTTGCAGATGCCTGGGCCTTGGAACTGTGAGAGGGGATTTCTAATGTTTAAGCCACTCAGTCTAGTGTGGACTGCAACACTGATTTTTTTTGTTTGTTTGTTTGTTTGTTTGTTTGAGACAGGGTTTCTCTGTGTAGCTCTGGCTGTCCTGGAACCCACTCTGTAGACTAGGCTGGCCTCAAACTCAGAGATCTGCCTATTTCTGTCTCCTGAGTGCTGGGATTAAAGGTGTGTACCACCACCACCTGGATGTTACATTGATTTTCTTTAAAAAAAAAAAATGTAATTTATTTTTTTTTTCTTGTAGCACTAGAGATAAGCTTAGGGCCTACCACATACTAGGCAACCGTTCTAGTACTGGGCTGTGTAACAGCTCATATTCTATTTGTGTTATATTTCCTCCTAACATTATTAATAATTCCTATTAATAATTATATATCTCTAAATATAGACTTTATGACTGGTACAAAAGAAAACACAAATACAAAGTTTTGTCAGCAACCTATGTCCTCCGTGGGTTGAGTATGTGAGAATTGAGCTCAATGAATCTACCGACAACCTCAGTGTTATTCAATCCAGGCTTTAAGCTATAAAGGTGCAATATAGGAGAGGACCACGAGGCAAGAAGAGCACACTGCATATTTTTATTCACCTAATGACATGTGCATGGTTTCTTATTCATTTTTATACTCATTCACCTGGTCCTCAGTGTACTCCATGTGCCAGAAATGGAGAAGAACCAGGAATACTAACCCTATTCCCAACCACCTCAGCTCAAGCAAGAACTTTATTTTCTGATTCTGGGGATGACTCCTGGGACCTTGTGCCAGTTGAGCAAGGATTCCACCACTGACGTATAGCATACCATCAGCCACAAGTGGGAACGGTGGAGTGAATTTTGCTCCTGAAGACAACTCTCTACAATTTAAAATAATACATTGGGATTTTTTTTCTTTTTCAGCATTTAGTTGGCAAACAAAATCTATTTCATCCTGTCCAATAAGAAAATCAGTTTTACTAGAGCTGGGAAGGTCGCCCATTTGGTAGAGTGCTCGCCTAGCACGCAAGAAGCCTGGGGCCTGATCTCCAGCACCACATACACTGGGTGGGTGGGGGGGGGGGTGCCCACCAGCAGGCTCAAGACTTTTGAGGGTCAGAGGCAGGAAGATTAGAAGTTGAAGTTCATCTTCTCCTACAAGTGGATTTGCCTAGGTTACACAAGACCCTATCTCAAAAAAGAAATGAAAAGCAGTGTCATTCGAGAAGCATTAAGAGACCTGGGCGGTTTAAAAATAATGAACTGGCACAGTGGTGCATGCCTGAGAGCCCAGCACTTGGGAAAGAGAAGCAGGAGGATCAGAAATTCAAGGCTAGGCTTGACTACTACTTGGTGAGTTTGGGGCCAGCCCGAGCTACAGGAAACCCTGTCTCGAAACAAATAAATGTTGAGGTACAAAGACTGGACGCCAAGATCTGTCTCTTTCCCAGAATCCACAGTTTACACCTAAAGTTTCAATTATCCCCCATCAATGGCAGGTATAAAGGCCATCTCTCTAACGTAGGTTCGGGTGCTTTGACGCTGACGCCACGCAATCCAACCCTGCCCTTGCCGGGGCCTCTGAAATCGGCGCGGTAGCTGTAGGGCTTCGCGGTAAAAAAGTAGGTATCCAACACATGCTGTTGATTAAAGAGGCGACTGGAGGATGCAGCAGTGAGAGCGGTGGCAAGAGGTGGCTCTCTTTAATTAACACTCTGTTGGGAAGGCTCCCAGGCTCCCACTGGGATCACCCATGCAACCCAAAGGGAGCCCAGCGATTCTATTTGCAAGCCAGTGTGATGAGAAGTGTTTCCACTGAGTCATATCTCTCAAAAGCCATCGTTTCCCCCTCCTGTAAACAAATGCCAATTAATGTGTAGGCTGTGACTTTCTTAGAGCCAAATGAAAAGAGCTCAGCGCCTGGGTGGTATTGCAATTGGCTACGTGGGCTTTGAATTGACAGACCCGGTGCCTGCTTGTCGCTCGTGTCAGGCAAAGGGGCAGGAGATAATTAGAAAGTAAACTAATGGGGGAAGAAGATATCTGTGATACCCAAGGCTTGCTCAGAAGCTGCAGACATGCTGTTTGCTCTACCGCATCCAAACACCCGACAAATGATGTCTCCAACCTCAACTGTTTAGACTGGAAATTGGCCAAAAAGGCAGCTGACACTAGCTTCAAAAGTCACTTTCTCAGCCAGCTCTGACTCAAAAAGAAACCTTTTTTATGAACACATTTCTTCATCTCAAGCAGATTCTTACTCCGTTTCGGCTGCACATAGAAAGGAAAGCAGCAGCTCCTGGCGTGACCATTTGCTAGAAATTTAATGTCAGATAAATAGATGTGCTCAACTAAAAATATTAGTAGGATATTGACTGCAAAGTTCAAATCACTTCAGTATCTGTTGTCTTTAGCCGTTTTTAACAAACGAGTGGTTTTTTTTTTCTCTAAGTATATGACACCAAAATGTATAGTGTATTCATTTGGAAGGAGAGTGAACAAAAGCGGTTCGCATTTTTCTCCTGTCCCCTGTGTATCTCTAGGGGCTCTTGACATAGCAATAAATAACAGACACTGCTCGCTGTTTACCTCGGGAGCCTACGATAAATCAGGATACAAATGTTAAAGGCACCAAGCCCTATTACTGGCTGATCCTCTTGCAGTTAAAGGCTGGGGCGCACTTCCTGTACCTGGGGACCCCAGTTCTATATGGCCAACTTCCAGGAAAGTGTGGAAACCGACTGAAGGGGGAAAAGAGCCGGTACAACAAGACCCTGTTTCCTGATTTTTCTCTGACTGCTCAGTGGAACTCTTATCCCAGGACCAAAATGTTGTGTGATATCTTGATTTCAGTCTGACAATAAAGTTTGCTTTCAGTCAGAGGGCGAAGTGAGCCACTAGCTGACCAAAATTAACCACAGTGGGCTTGGATTGAGGATGGATAGGAACAGGAAGTAGTTAAGTTGGGGCTGAGAGAGGATCTCAAGCCTTCTGGGCTGAGGAATGGGAGAAAGAGGAGGTGACTGGTGGCTTCTCCCCTTCTCCGATCATTCAGGTTCTTACCCCAATATCTGATTCCTGATTTTTTTTATTAATGAATACTTAGGTAAATGCTTCACCAAAGCCACAGTACCTCTTGAGACTTACAAAGGCTCTGTGATTCAGAGACTAGGGGAGATTTGAAAGCTTGGTCATAGGAAAATGGTAAGATTCAACCAGCTCTGTCCACCGTCTGCTTCGGCCTACTAGCTGACTATTTTCCTTCTGGCCCTGCCCCCAGTGCAAGGGAAAAGCTTCCTGCAGCAAACATAATGAAAGGCACAAAACTGATAGCAGTCTATTGTGATACCTGCCGCTAAAGTCTTTTGCAAACTGAGGCTATCCCTGCCGGTGACAGCATTCATAACTGTACATTAACTTGTCCACATTCATGGCTTTGGCATTGTTTCTCTGGGAAATAAAAAGGAGAGAGTGGGGAGGGAGAGAATTTCTTGCCTAGTGTGGTGGTCGAGACCTATAATCCCAGAACTCAGTTTAAGGACAGTCTGGCCTACCCTGTGAAACCCTGTCTCAAAAAAGAAAAACTAAATGCGTAGTTAATGCTCACCTTCCTGGACCTGGATGGAGGGGGGGAGGACCTTGGACTTCCCACAGGGCAGGGAATCCAGACTGCTTTTCAGACTGGAGAAGGAGGGGGGAATGGAGTGGGGGGAGGGGGAGAGGAATGGGAGGCAGGGAGGAGCCGCAAATTTTTTCAATAAAAAAAATAAAAATAATTAATTTTAAATTTCAAGTAAATGAAAAATGATTTGGGGTATAAATATGCCCCAAATATTGCTTCGTGTTTAATCTGACAACCGTATTTTCAGAGAAGCATGAATGAATAAATTACTCCAAATGAGTCGCTGGAAACGAGATTAAACAGTATGACGAGAGCAACACGGCTCGTAGTCCGTGGATTACGGAGAAAATAACAAGGACTTTGGAGCAGACCAGATCCATAACTGGAACCTAACTCTTCGTTTTTGCAGTTCTGAGCTTGGGGAGGCTAACTTAGAGTTTTCATTTCCCCTTAGCAAAGAAACAATGGGGGTTGAGAACGGAAGAGGGACGTACCCTTCTTTCACCGGGTCACTGGTACTTGGGTTGTGTACGAAGCTCTTGCAGGATGAAATGGGGGCCGGGGATTGGGGCTCATTGGCTAGAGCGTGCGTGAAGCCCTGGGTCTGATCCCTGGCATTACATAAAACCGAGTATGGTAGAAGTTCCAGGCCAGCCTGGGCTGCTCGAGTCTGTCTCAAACACAAGATTCATATTTATAGATTCGAGGCCTCTGTGCTCTGTGGATGAGTCGTGCTGTTGCTCGGGAGTCTACGACCTAACATGAGCACATTACTCATGCAACACCTGTTGGGGTCAAGAGGGGAAGAAGTGAAACCCGAGGTTGCTTGGCCAACAACAGCTAGAATATCCTCTCAGGACTGCTGGAACCGGGCTAGGAGCAAGCACTGGGCAGAGCAGCAGGCACAGACCCAGAAAGAGAAAGGCAGGCCTAAACTGGCGGTACAGCAGGACTGGAGATTGCTTAAGAGTTCTGCTCTTTGTTGTATTTTCCCTTTACATCTGGTATAATGATGTAAAAAAAAATGTGGTATTGCCCTTTTTTTTTTTTTCAAAGCTACTTCCCTGCATCTCCATTTCTTCATCCACAGAAGGAAGGGGTGGAGCAGATGAGGCATTTCAGCTTTGACAAAACAGCTAGTTCCTCCTTTCTGAGGCCTGGCAGAAGCCTGGCCTCTTGCTGAAAGGCTCGGCTCTGGCTATCTAGAGGGGGGCTCATCTCTACCTAAACTAAAACAAAGCATACCTTGAATATGACTCAGCAATACAGCACTTGTCTAAGCCTGCGTGAAGGGGAAAAAAGGCACAATATGAGAAGAAAAACAAAGCCATGCCACAGACCTACTAAATACAGAAGCTCAGTCTAGCATGCCAACAGAGAATTTTAAAGGGCGCAATCGGGCTAGTAATGGCTCAGGAGGTAAAGGCAGTTACTATCAAGCAAGTTGCCTGATGACCTGAGTTCATCCCTACAACACACATGGTAGAAGAGAAGCAACTTCTACAAGCTGTCCTCCAACCTGCTTTGGCACTTGCACCAATACACACACACACACACACACACACACACACATACACACACACAAATAAGCAAATAAAATTTAAAAGATATTAGCAATTAAGAAATATGAAATGATCAAATTTGAAATTTTTAAATATGAAATATTTTATTTATTAAATATTGTATTATTATGGTTCCGATTTTTCAGAACAAATTTAGTGTCACGGTGTCAGGTGTGACCATATATGCCTTTCATCGCAGCACTTCAGAGATAGAAGCAAGCGGAGTTCGGAGTTCGGTAAGTTCAAGGCCAGTCTAGTCTACATAGATAGTACCAAGTCAACCAGGGTAACACAGGGCTACTCTGACTAAAGAAAAACAAACAAATCTATCATGAACCAATTTGTTTATTTAAAAGGTTACATTATTTATATAAAGTTTGCGGAACAATAAGAGAAATAGCTGTCTATCAGGCAGCTGAAGAACTGTTACTAGTGCTTTAAGGGCCCCTTTGCACGCTCCCCACCACCTGCAGTAGCCACTTCCTTGAATGTTGTCAGTCCTCCCTCTTTATTACTTGCTTCTTACAGTGTGGGTTGTGAGCCGAGCCTTTAACCGCTGAGCCATCTCTCCTGCTCTTATTACTCACTTCTTTTCTTCCCTTTTTTAATCTTTCAGTGCTGGGAAATTGAACCTAAGTCCTTGAACCAAGTGTTTCATCGCTGAACCCTCAAACTCCCAGCTTATTTTTGAGACAGTTTTATAGCATATATATGTATTCCTAAAGAATACTGTATGGAATCGCTTACATTGAAACATACACACACGCACACACACACACACACACATATATACATATATATAATTATATATATAGGATAAGGTGACATGGGACTGGAAGATCCTGGTTGAAGGACACCAGGAGGAATAAAAGCAAATCTGAAGCACTGCATGATGGATGAAGTAAATAGCAATGCATTATGGTCTTTGATTACTGCCCCACACATTTGCAATTTTGCAGTAAATAATAGACATTCACTTGTAATCAAAAGTTAGAGGAAGCGCACGATGGTTTGGGGCATAGGGTGCTGCTGCTGCTGACGTTGCTGTCCCAATAGACCTTTCTGATAGTAACTTACCAGGGTCAAAATTCACCATCTGGAGTCAAATGCGACAAAATAGCGCTGAAGCAACCTATATACTCCCACAGCTTAAAGAAGAAACTTTCTGACTATTTTTTGGCAGCAGTGTTAGATTGTTTTTCTTAGTCTTTCCTTTTATTTCTAATATGTGTTCTGCATTTACCAGCCCTCACATGATCACAGGCGGTAAAAATTTGTCCTCAAACCTTGAATCTGGAAATGCGGCACTGGAGCAAGTAATTGGCTTTCAAGATGACAAAACTATCTCGGAATTTCCACCTGCATCTCAGCTTTCATTGCATTCACACCAATTTCGGCATCTTCAACTGCAGAAAAGTGATAGCGGCATCTTCCCAGCGGCTCCCGTAGGAAGCCTTGCAGGTCCAACGCACATCAGTCTAGGTAACTGCTTTAGCAGCTTCCAGCCCACTTTCACTGTGAGTAACTGTCATTTGTTAATAAGCCTCGCTTTGTTGGTATCATTAGCTGCAAGGTAAAGAATTAAGGTCTTTTGTCCAAGTAGCATTAACATTTTTCTCATTTCTTTTCATTTTTATTTATTTATTTACAAAATCTCATGTATCTGAGAGTGACCGAGAACTCATTTAGGAGCCAAAGGTGATCTTGAACACCTCCTCCCCCTGTCTCAACCCCCAGAATGATTGCAGGAATATGGCATTGGATGGAACCCAGAGACTTTTGCGTGCTAGGCAAGCATTCTCCCAACTGAGCTCCAGCTCCAGCTCACCAATAACATTAAAGAAAAAACCCAGGGGTGTGAAGAGATGGCTCAGAGTTTAAAAGAATTTCTTATTCTTCCAGAGGACCTGGCTTCCATTCCTAGCACACACCTGATGGTTCACAACCATTCGTGATTCCAGTTCCAGAGAATCCAGTGTCTTCTTCTGACTCCAGTGGACACTAGGCACGTAGGTGGCGCATGTAGATGCATGCAGACAAAACATGCATGCAGAGAAGTAAGGTGAATAAATCTTTACATTTTAAATTAAGTTTTAAGTTTAAAAAAGTCAATGTTGAGGCTTTTATCTCTTGTCTGACCTGGACTGTCAACAGCACCTTTGGCTGCTCACTGGTAAAGAAAGAGTTAGTGCTTATTAAATACAGCAATGACTCGAATTAGTGCTTCCTAAGCTTTAGTGATTCCAAGATATCCTCCTGACTGGTCGTGGGGGATGAGCCTCAAGGGTGTACATTTAGACATACCCAAACACATGCCCAAACACGGGTAAGTATAATGAACTCTGAACTACGAAATTACCTCGTCTCTGCCCACAGGCTCCAGGGTGTGCCTGGTTTGCTGAAGGGGTGTTCATGCACTTCTCTTCCTTTGTAACTATCTAAACTTTGCCCAGAAACTACTGAGTTCTTGATTTTTTTAGTTATATGGTATTTCTTAGAAAGTATTTGTTTGTTGTCAGTGTGCTTGCATGATCTGTGCTTGTGCTTGTGCCACAACATTGGTGTGGAGATCAGAGGACAGCTTTGTGGAGCCTGAGTCAGGATAGAAAGATAGAAAAATTATGGTGTTGTAATAGGTGCGGTGGGGCTGCATCCCCAGGACCCCAGCCGCCTGCTAGCTTATGCCCGAAATAACAACACACAAACTGTATTCATTTAAACACCGCTTGGCCCATTTCTATCTAGCCTCTTCTTGGCTAACTCTCGCACCTGGACTAGCCCATTTCTAGTAATGTGTGTAAGCACCCCAAGGCGCGCTTACCGGGAAGATTCTAGCCTCCGTCCATCCTGGGTCAGAGCTGCCTGGGAGAGCAGAGCCTGGCGTCTCTGCTCCAGAGAGCAGAGCTGTCAAGTCTGAGCTCACTTCCTCTTCCTCCCAGCATCCTATTCTGTTTACTCCTCCCACCTATGTTTTAACCTATCAGGGCAAGCAGTTTCTTTATTTAATTAACCAATGACCTTCCTCCACCATTATGGGACTTGAGAAAGAGAGGCCCATTGTCCTAGAGTCTCGTTAAAGGCTCTTGGCATTTTAGAAACCAGCACACTAACAACAAAAGGATGCCAACACAGAGTATTGTTTCCATATGTAGATATTCTATGTTGAAGTTGCAAAGATCCAACAAATGTATATGGCCTTGGGTAGAGCCTTATTCCTTTCCTGAGACATTGCTGGACCATCTCAAACTAAAGCGTTTATAATAAAGGTATCCCTATATCCCCAAGAGTTAGACTTTTTCCTCATCTATTGCAATTCTGTTGGTGCTTTGTGAATCACCCACCAAATAATCCCGTAGCAACTTCATACAAAACCCCTGTATGTGATAGTGTAAAACAACGAGCTGTGACTCTCCTTTAGGGAGCCTGTACTTGGATGTGTCTGATCATCCTCTAAGAGGCTTTTTCTTCCAACGTTCATACTTAAGCCTATATTAAAATCACTTGTCGAGCATTGCTGTGGGAGATCCTTCTGTCCATGTGTTGCTTTTATTGGTTAATGATGAAAGAAAATGCTTTGGGCCTATAGCAGAGATATAGAGGAACAGAGCCAGGCAGGAAAAACTAAACTAAATGCTGGGGGAAGGAAGGTGATACACAGAGAGAGAAGCCATGTAGCCCCACTGGAGCTGGATGGAAATATACCCAGTAAGCCACAGCCTAATGGTGATACACAGATTAATGGAGATGGGTTAAATTAATATATAAGAGTTAGCCAATAAGAAGCTAGAACTAATGGGCCAAGCAGTGATTTAATTAATACAGTTTCTGTGTGATTATTTCAGGGCTGAGCAACCAGGAACCAACAAGCGGCCTCCCTGCAACAGGGCATCTTGGCACACGCCTTTAATTCCAGCACTCAGGAGGTAGAGGCAGGTGGATCTCTGTGAGTTTGAGACCAACGTGGTCTACACTGTGAGTTCCAGGACAAGGAGAAACCCTGTCTCTAAAATTTATATATATATATAATCTTTAATAAAATCTCCAGGCCTGCCTGCTTCACAAACTGGCTTGTGCTGAAATTGAAGTCATGAATCCTTGTTTTGACTGAGTTGAGGTTCCCTCGGGTTGCTGAGGATGGCAGTGAGGAGCTGTGCCTCCTTTACCTCTATCCCTAAGCTCTGAGAAATTCTTTCCTTCTAGTTTTGCGTGGGTTCCAGGGACTGAGCTCAGGCTTCCAGGCTGACTTATGTGCTGAGTCATCTCACTTCTTTCTTTTTTTAAAGAACGACATTACGGAGAGAGAATTGGAAAGAGAATTTTCTTACCAAACTCTTTGTCACTTGAGTAGTAAATGTTAGTATTCTGTTTAGTATATACATACTTATGCAACTCTGGATGTTTTCCATGTACAATTCTGGCCACAGTAGCAGGATGAAGTAATGGGGTCTCCAGCCATAGATATCATCATGACTGTGTCCAATCTCACCTAACTCAGAAACTGAGCAGAGTCGAGCGTGGTTAGTACTTTGATGGGTAGACTAAGGAGCAGAGCTTTCAAGAAGTGACCAGAGTACTAAAAGAGACTGCTGGAAAGCGGGGGACATCTTGGAGTCTGGTGAAAACCTGGCACAAGGGAATTGCTCAAGAATTCACAAGATGATCCCAGCTAAGACTCCTAGCAATAGCAGAGAGGGTGCCTGAACTGGTCATCTCCTGTGACCAGATTGGGTTCCTAGCCCAACTGTCATCAGAGAGGCTTCATCCAGCTTCCATCAGTTGATGGAAACAGATGGAGACCCATAGCCAAACATTAGGTGTAGTTCAGGGAATCCTGCAGAAGAAGGGGAGAAAGGATTGTAGGAGCCAGAGAGGTCAAGAACTCCACAAGAAAACCCATAGAATAAACTAACCTAGGCTCTTTGGGGCTTATACATACTGAACGGACAACCAGGGAGGCTGCATGAGACTGACCTAGGCCCTCTGCATATATGTTACAGTTGTTAAAGTCACATATATGTTACACATATGCTTGGTCCCCTTGTGGGACTCGTAACAGCAGGGACAAGGGCTGTCTCTGATTCTTTTACTAGCTTTAGGGACCCTACTCCTCATTCTGGGTCACCTTGGCCAGCCTTAACACATGGGGAGAAGGTTATCTTTCATTTTGTTTTGTTTTGGTTTGGTTTTTGGTTTTTTTGAGACAGGGTTTCTCTGTAGATTTGGAGCTGTCCTGGTAACTAGCTCTTGTAGGCCAGGCTGCCTTTGAACTCACAGAGATCTGCCTGCCTCTGCCTTCTGTGTTCTGGGATTAAAGGCGTGCACCACCACCACCGCCGCCGCCTGGCTGAGGTGCTTAGTCTTAGTGCAACTTGATACGCCAAGTTTTAATGATACTCATGGGAGACCTGCGCTTTCCTAAACAGAAACAGCTGAGGAGTGGATTTGGCGGTAAGAACGGGGGGGGGGGGGCTGTGGGAGAGGGACTGGGAGGAGAGAAGGGAAGGGAAATTGTAGTCAGGATGTAAAAAAATATACCTATTTTTTTTAAAGTGATTAGAGGTCCATAAGATATCTCAGCAGGTAAACCTACTTGCCACCGAGCCTGGTAGTCTGAGTTCAAGCCTTGGAAAGCATGTGACGGAAGGGGAGAACCAATAGCTGCAATTTGTCCTTTCACCTGGACATATGTGCCTACACACACACACACACACACACACACACGCACGCCCGGGGTGGGGGGGGAATAGATCTGTGAGAAGCCCTCCATTATCAGTGGCTTTAGTGCCGTTGTGAAAGAGGTTTCCCACAACACCTGGGCGCTCTTTCCCTATTTACTTCTGCCAGGTAGTCCCAATAAAACCATCATCTAGAGGATGGCTTTCTCAGCAGACACCTGAACCTACTCTACTCTTGATCATGGACTTCCCAGTCTCCAGAATAACGAGGAAAATAACTTTTGTTCTTAGTACGTTCACTCCTCTGTGGTATTGTTAGGCCACTTGTCTGGGTTATCTTTATGCGGCTGTGACAAAGCATCACGGCTGGGAAACTTCCAGCAGAAAGAGTTTATTGAAGATGTACAGGTTCAGAGGGTAAATCCATGACCGTCATGGTGGGGAACATGGCATCTGATCCACAAGGCCAAGGCAAAGAGATAGCTGCATGAGAATGATATGGGGCCTTTGAAACTCACTGTCCACCCCCAGTGATACACCTCCTCCAACAAGGCCACACCGCCTAACCCTTCCAACACAATTCCACGAACTGGGGACCCAGTATTCAAGTATACGAACCTATGGAGACCATTCTCACCACACCAGTAAAGTGGATTAACACTGAAACCATTACCATAATTTTGGAATAGTTCCATCACCACGGAAAGAACTGAATCACTAGGGTTAGAATTGTGGTTTGTTTCCCATGGATACATGTAACAGAGGTCTGTCTTGAGTATTATAGCATGGAAGAGAAGAAGCATTTAAGACAGTGGTTCTCAACCTTCTTAATATTGTGAGCCTTCGAGACCAGCCTGGTCTACAAGAGCTAGTTCCAGGACAGGCTCCAAAACCACAGAGAAACCCTGTCTCGAAAAACCAAAAAAAATAAAAATAAAAATATTGTGAGCCATTAATACAGTTCCTCATGTTGTGGTGACCCCCCCAACTATAAAATTATTTTCCTTGCGACTTCATGACTATAATTTGCTGTGGTTATGAATCCTAATGTAAATATCTGTATTTCCCAATGGCTTAGGCAGCCCCCACAACCCACAGGTTGAGAATCAGTGCTTTTTTTAAATGATTATTTTTTTCTTAATTCCTTTTTACATACCAACCGCAGTTACCCTTCCATCCACTCCCTCCCTCCCCCATCTACTCCTCCTACTCCCTCCCACCCAACCACCATCCACTCCTCAGAGAGAGTAAAGCCTCCCATGAAGAGTCAACAAAGTCTAGCATATCAAGTTGAGGCAGGACCAAAACCCTCCCCTCACATCAAGTCTGAGCAAGGTATCCCACTACAGGGAATGGGCTCCAAAAAGTCAGTTTATGCACTAGGAATAAATCCTGGTTCGACTACTAGTGGCCCCATAAACAGATCAAGCCACACAAGTGTCACCCACATTCAGAGGGCCTAGTTCAGTCTTATGCAGGTTCCCCAGTTGTCAGTCCCTAGTCAGTGAGCTCCCACTAGCTCGGGTCAGCTGTCTCTGTGGGTCCCCATCATGATCTTGACCCCTTTGCTCATATAATCCCTCCCTCTCTTCAGCTCCAAGAGTTCGGCTGAGTACTTGGCTGTGGACCTCTGCATCTGCTTCCATCAGTTACCGGATGAAGGTTCTCTGATGACAGCTGGGGCAGTCACCAGTCTGATTACAGGAGGGCAGTTCAGTCACCCTCTCCACTGTTGCTAGGAGTCTTAGCTGGGCTCATCCTTGTGGATTCCAGGGTGTTTCCCTAGCACTAGGTTTCTCCCTAACCCGATAATGACTCCCTCTATTAAGAAATTTCTTTCATTATCCATTCTTCAGTCGAAGGGCATTTAGGTTGTTTCCAGGTTCTGTCTATGACAAACAATGCTGTTATGAACATAGTTTAGCACATGTCTTTGTGACACAATTGAGCATCCTTTGTATATATACCCAAAAGTGGTATTACTGGGTCTTGAGGAAGGCTGTTTCCTAATTTTCTGAGAAATCGCCACACTGACATCCAAAGGGGCTGTACCAGCTTACATTCCCACCAGCAATGCAGATGTGTTCCCTTTACCCCACAACCTCTCCAGTATAAGTTGTCATCAGTGTTTTTTAACTTGGCCATTCTTACAAGTGTAAGATGGAATCTCAGAGTTGTTTTGATTTGCATTTCTCTGACGACTAAGGATGTTGAACATTTCCTTAAGTGTCTTTCAGCCATTTTAGATTCCTCTGTTGAGAGTTCTCTGTTTAGGTCTGTACTCCATTTTTTATTGGATTATTTGTTCTTTTGATGACAAATTTCTTGAGTTCTTTGTATATTTTGAAGATTAGACCTCTGTCTGATGTGGGGTTAGTGAAGATCTTTTTCCATTCTGTAGGCTGTCGTTTTGTCTTATTGACCATGTCCTTTGCTTTACAGAGGTTTTTCAGCTTCAAGAGGAAAATGTGGTACATTTACACAATGGAGTACTACACAGCAGAAAAAAATAATGACATCCTGAATTTTGCAGGCAAATGGATAGAGCTAGAACACATCATTTTAAGTGAGGTAACCCAGATACAGAAAGACAATTATCACATGAACTCACTCATAAGTGGTTTTTAAACATAAATCAAAAAGAAGTCCACAAATCACAGTCCCAGAGAACCTAGACAACAATGAGGACCCTAAGAGAGCCATGGATTTAACCTACATGGAAGTAAAAAAAAGACAAGATCTCCTGAGTAAAATTGGGAGCATAAGGACCTTGGGAGAGGATTGAAGGGGAGGGGAGAAGTAGGGAGGGGAGCAGAGAAAAATATAGAGCTCAATAAAGAAATTTCTTTCATTGCTCTCTCTCCCTCAATATAACCACCCCATTCCCCCCATGTTCTCATCCCTCTTCCCCTCCCCTCTTTCCCCCTGCCCCCAGTTTACCCAGGAGATCTTAACTATTTCTCCTTCCTAGGGGGATCCATGCATGTTCCTCTTAGTCTGTGGCCATACCACCATGAACTCTCCTGACCTTGTCTGATCTTGGAAGCTACACAGGGTCGGGCCTGGCTAGTACTTGGGTGGGAAAACTACTGCTTGAAGAGGTGCGACCTGGAGCTGAAGAGATGGCTCAGTTGTTAGAGCACATACTGTTCTCTTAGAGGACCTGAGTATAGCTTCCAGCCACCACATTGGGCAGCTCACAACTGCCTCTAACGCCAACTCCAAGAGATCTGATGTTCTCTTCTAGCCTCTGAGGCTAAATAAATAAATGTGCATAAATGTGGTGCAATCTGGGCAAGCAGGTGCACACACACACACACATACATATAAATAAAATTTAAAAAACAAAAGAGGAGAGACCTACTATATAGGTTAGAGTACTAGAAGTGAGGCCTCTGTAGAAATCAAGGTAAGTTCACAGAGCAACGAGTTGTTACAAATGAGTGAGCCTAGCCCCCGCCCCCCAGTACCGCCTCTGGCTTTTTGCCTTGTCATGTGATCCTCTCACATGTAATCCTGCCATGATGTCATCTACCATGCGTTCCCCACCAGAGACTGAGCAAAATGGGACTATTGAACACTGGACTTTCAGTATCCAAGATAAACTTCTTTCTATACTACCCTGCCAGACCCTGGCAGTCACTAGTGTTTGTTTTTGTTTGTTTGTTAGTTTTTCTGTCTCTGTGAACTTGCATCTTCTGGATCTACGAGCATGAGAACGTGAGTTCAGGAAGGGCAGCATTTGTCTGTGACGGCAGTCCTGGGAGGAGGGGGAGGGGGACAGAGACAGTCAGATCGATGGCGTTCATTTGGCCAGCTGCTAGGGTGGTTTGGATGAGAATGACCCCCATGCGTTCATATGTTTGGATGCTTGGTCCACAGTCAGTGAAACTGGTTGGGAATGATTAGAAGGTGTGGCCTTGCTGCAGAAAAATGTGTCACTATGGCTGGGCTTTGAAGTTTCAAAAGCCCATAACCTTCCTACTTAGCTCATTCTCTCTGCTTCATGAGTGTCCCCCAAGATGTGACCTGGCAGCTACTACTCTAGCTCCAAAACTGCCTGCCTACCTGCCCGCCTGCCTGTTGGCATGTTTCCTACCATGATAGATAGGTCATGAATGTTAACATTTGGAACCATGAGCCCTAAATTAAACAGTTTTTTTTAATAAGTTGCTTTTGTCATGGGTATTTTGCCATGGCAACTGAAAAGTAGCTAAGACGAATATCCCAGTCAAATCAATGAGCTCCAGGTTCACTGAGAGGCCCTGTCTCAAAAGTCAGAATGCAGAGTGATAGTGAAGGATCCCAACCACCTGATCTCCACATCCACACATACATGTCTAAGCACATGCACTCACACAAACATGTATCGTGGCTGCAACCTGCAGAGAGAAGTTGAGAAGAAAGTGAAACAGAGTCTTCAGGACAGGGGCATCACCATCTGTCCCTGAGCTTCCCAGGGTAATCCTGTGTCTTCCTTCCCTGAGACTTGGCTTATTGCTCCCATCCTCCATTCTGGGAGGGTGGAGTTGAACCTCAGGCCAATACGAAGGCCCAGTTCCAAAAGAGGGTAATACATTAATCTTCAATATCACCAGTCTTATGGCAATAAGGGGTCACGTGCACAAACTTGTGCTCATTTCTTATGTCTGGTAAGTAGCCATGAAGATACCTGGGCTCTCTGGTATAACTGAGAGGAGCTAAGAGAGTAGTATAAAGCTTCCATGAAGAAAGGGGGAATGAGTGTTTCTCCAAGTCAGCCAAACTCTCATTCTATGCTCGCCATCACCTGAAGATCTCTTGGGGACCACAGATGCAAGCTGTACTGTCTCCTCTTTTGTGAAACTGTTGTGTGCAGCTAAATATCGCTACCTCCTACTATCAGAGAAAGAATACTCCTTTACTGTATCTGTGAACATCTTCCCACCAATCACATCAGCATCCTGCTGAGATTGCTTTGCAATGAGTTGCCCAACGATTCTTCCAATAAATCCCCTTTTATCTAACTGTCCTTCAGTTTTGCTTTGTCATCTGCTATGAAAAGCTCCAACGTAAACAGCAACAATTTTCAGAAATCTAACCATTATCTGGCTTATGCAACAACAATGCACTTACTATACTTGGTTTAAAATACAAATAGATATTATATGGAAACTCTAGACTGCACTGTAAGGGTTGTTTTTTTTTTTTTAATTAGGATTGGCTTGCCTAGCTCCTATGTAAGAACTCTACTTTTACTTAACTCTATCCTCTGTGTTCCTATGAAAGATAGTTACCTTTTGAAGGCTAGCAATTTTTTGAAATTAATTTTATTTCATATCTTTGAGGTAAACAACATGGTATCTTGATAGCCATATATGTGTATATCTGTTTATGTGTGTAGACAATGCGGTGAAGTGAGTCTTACACAGTCAAGTATGATGGCATACACCATTTCATGCATACTCACCTTCTTTCTTGCATAGTGACAACATCTAAAATCTACTTTCAACACAATATTGTATTATGAATTATATCCCCCATATTAGACATTAGCTCCACAGATTACTCATTCTATATTACTACAACTTTAAGTCCTTTAGTCTATATCTTCCTTTGTTCCTTTTTACTTTCTGTTTCCATGTATTTACTATTTTAAGGTAATAGAGGGTAGAAATATTGAAATAGACATAGTGAGAGAGAGCCAGAACAAGGCAGTGTACCATGTTTTCATTTTATGTTTATGTGATGGATGGGGGTGTTTTGTCTATATGGTTGTCTGTGCTTCACATGCATGCCTGTGCCCACAGAGGCTAGACGAAGGTGTCAGATCCCTGAACTACCATGTGGGTGCTGGGAATCGAGCCTTGGACCTCTGATAGCAACTAGTGCTCTCAACCACTGAGCCATCTCTCTAGCCCCATGAAATAGTGTCATATGGACAAAACAGGTCCACCACATGCATGATCTAACAGTAGCTACGGTTGCCGCACAAGATCAGGTCAGTCAACACTTTAGCATGAAGTAGGGAGAAGCTCATGTCATGAGTCCCCAGCCACTTGTTTCCAGAGAAGGAAAGTCAAGGGTGTAGCCCCTGGTAGATTGGCCCTCCAGTGGATGGCCCCATACCCAGGAGTATATGGGCAGCATTATTTGAGTTTGGTGGGTTTGTCAACTTGACTACATCTAGAACAACTACAATCCAATCATCTGGGCACATCTATGAAGATTTTCTTGGTTGGAGTATTCTAGGTGAGAAGTCCCGCTTTATTTAAACCTGGGACACATACACAAAGGGGGGGGGCTGGAGAGAGGCTCAGGGATTAAGAGCACTGACTGCTCTTCCAGAGGTTCTAAGTTCAATTCCCAGCAAACACATGATGGCTTACACCCATCTGTAATGGAATCTGGTGCTCTCTTCTGGAGTGCAGGCATGCATGCAGATAGAACACTGTATACATAATCAATAAAAAAACCTCAAAAACCAATCTGGGACACACCTCCTGGTGATGCCCTATTAAAACAACATGGAAAAAGCAAGCTTTCGATTTTTACCTGCTTGCTCATACTCCTGCCAGCAAGTTCATCTATCGTCATGCTGAATTTTTCCTTCAGTGATTTTCGAACCTACTTCTTTGGAACTCCAAAATACACTGAAAACCAACTGGGATATCCAGCTTAATGAAATGAACAACTACCCAGCTCTTGGCCTTTCCACCAAGAGACAGTCATTGTTGGACTAGCTGGTCAACAGCCTATAAGCCATTCTAATAAATCCCATAGGTAGACAGACAGACAGACAGACAGACAGACAGATAGATAGATAGATAGATAGATAGATAGATAGATAGATATACTATCAGTTCTGCTCCTCTACAAAACCTTGACTAGTATAGTTGGTTATATTTTTTTAAAAAGAGAACATGAAGTTGAGGGGCGTGGAGATCTGAAAGAAATTGGGGAGAGAAGGGGTGAATATAATCAAAAATTCATATGCATGTATGAAATTTTCAAAGAATTAAAACATTCCACATGTGAGAGACGTTGTATATATTTTTGTCTGTATCTGGCTTAGTTCACTTAGCACAATGTCCTCCAGTTTTGTTCATGGTGTTGCAAATGACAAGGTCCCCTGGTTTTAAGGCTGAATAATGTTTGCATATAATTATATTACATATATACATAGATATAAATTTTTGCCCATTCATCTATAATGAAGGCAACTTGTTTCCACATCTTGGCTATTGTAAATGATGTTCCAATGAATATAGGAAAGAGCTATCTCTGGGACAGGCTGACTTCATGTCCCTTCAATGTAAACCCAGAAAAGAATTGCTGACTCATATGGTAGTTGGTTTTGGATTTCTTATGAAATGTCACACTCTTTTCCACAATGGCTGCAGCAGTCAACATCCCTACCTCCTGTGTACAAGGCTCCTTCTTGCTACACTCCCTCCAATACCTCTTGTCCTTATAAAAATGGCTCCATTAAGAGGACTCACATTCTTGATGGCAGCGAAAGGATTGTAGAATTCTGTCTCTTCTAATATTTGACTCTTTCCTAATTTGACAAACTTACCATTCCTGAATCAGAAAAGAAAAGATTAAGGGTGTCATCTGATTTTTGTTATTTGGGAGGAGGGATCTTGATTCATTTTGTTTTTATTATTGTTATTTTTAAAGCAAGGTCTTGTGTATACCAGGTTGGCCTCAGACTCAGTGTGTAGCAGGGGATGACCTTGAACCCCTGATTTCCCTGCTTTCTCAACCTAGTGCTGGAATTATAGGTGTGTGCCAAAATGACTGGTTTATCCAGTGCTAAGGATCATCCTGTGAGCTTCCCCTGTGCTCACTTCCTCTGGAGTTTCCCCTAGACAAAGTCTACTAACTTAGCTACATCTCCACCCCAAGAAGCTGGCACTTGTTGACAGAGAAAACCTTGAGGTGTACCTCAATGGCTCAGTCTCTGTGTTGACTCAGTCTATTTGGTAATTTTTTTTAATTATTTTATTGGTGTTTTAGCCTGTATGTATATCTGTGTGAGGGTGCTGGATCCTGGAGGTACAGACAGTTATAAGCTGCCATATGGGTGCTGGGAATTGAACCCAGGTCCTCTAGAAGAGCAGTCAGTGCTCTTAACCACTGAGCCATCTCTCCAGCCCCTATTTGGTAATTGTTAAATCTACTATGGAACCAACATTGCCGGTGAAAGAACATAATGCTATCCCAAAGTAACAATCCTCTAGTTGATACATAAATGGCTGCTTTGAGTGTCATACTGAACATTTGTTGAAAGATGATTCTAAATTTTATCTTGATGCATAGAATCATATTGTACAGATGACATGAAAGTAGATGTGAAACTGCCCAGGATTAATGAGAGATGAAGTGGAAAGAAAGTCAAGGGGAGGATTGCGGTTTATGAGAGAGAATGTGCTCAAAGTGCATTATATTATATACGTGATTGAAACTGATCTTGTGAAGCCAGTAGAAAAACAAAATTAGCATTCAAGTAAAGAACTAAGGAGAAAGCTCAGTCAATAAAGCACATGACATGAAACCATAAAGACTTGAGTTCTATCCCAGCACGTATGTAAAAACCCAACATTGGAGGAGCAGAGACAGGTGGATCCCTGGAGTTTACTGAGCAGTCAGCCTCACCTAATTGATGAGCCCTAGTCCCAGTGAGAGACCCTGTCTCAAAACCCAAAGTGGATAGATAGCTCCTGGGGATTGCCCATCTAGACTGATCTCTGGCCTTCACACACAAATACACACCTGTGCACATGTGCCTGAGAATATACATGTGATCCACATACACACAAACACATGCTTGCTTGCTCTTTCTCTCATCTATTTCTATCTCCATCTCTCTGTCTCTCTGTGTGTCTCTGTCTCTGTTTCTCTCTCATGCACACACACTAAATGAAATAATTACTATTAAAACAAAATATTTTCCCAGTACTTGCATGTCTTTCCAGTTGGGGCTTAAACTCCACTTGGATGCCTTTTAGAAGGCCTGACTCTGCAGTTTCTGCTTACTGTTGGCAGGGACTGGCTGTCAGGCCATGCTAAATACATTCCAAAAGGAGCCTTTCTTTGTACTGCGGAATTTCAGTCAATTAGTGATTTTTCTTGTTCTCCTTTCAGCCCCTTGTTTGCTCTCTTACATTCTTGCACGTTTAGTCCTGACAGTAAACTAGCTTTGTGTCCTCGCACCACCGCCCTCTCCATCTACATGGGAGAATTCGTTTCATTTGCCAGTATATGGGGACCCACTGGCACTTTTCAGAGCAAGGTGTTCAGGGCTAGAGCTGTGAAAACTGACACTGAGCAGGCATGTACACATAATTGTACATGCCTGCCTTGTGAGCAGATGTTTTCCTCAAAGAAGTCTGTGACATAGATATGGTCCTCCTGTTTTCCTACAGGGGAAACTGAGCTCCAGGGAGCGAGCACTACTCAAAACTGTAGAACTGCTGAGGCCGTGAATGTAGGTGATATAGGAGGGTCTTCTGTCTATGTGTTACTTTCATTGGTTAATAAAGAAACTGCCTTGGCCTTTTGATAGGACAGCAGCTTAGATAGGCATAGTAGACAGAACAGAACGCTGGGAGAAAGAAAGTAGAGTCATGCAGATGCCATGAAGCTCCAGCCTGAGATGGACATAGTTCTTTCCCGGTAAGCCACAACCCTGTGGTGATACACAGATTACTAGATATAGGTTAATCAAGATGTGAGAGCTAGCCAGTAAGAGGTTGGAACTAATGGGCCAGGCAGTGTTTAAATGAATACAGTTTCCGTGTAATTATTTCGGGTGTAAAACTAGCCAGGGAGCCAGGCAGCGGGAAGCGACCAGCTGCTCCTTTTACACCCAGGCTGCTTGAATCCAGTGTTCCAGTTATACTCCCTTCATTACCTGACAGTGTCAGCTTTGGCTATATAGCAGAATCATCTGGAGAGTTAATGCACACATCACATGCATGCACACACACACAGCCTTGGCTTCAATCCTAGAAGTCCTATTTCATTGTTTTTTTTTTTAAATGAATTTTGGTGGAGAAGCATTGAGGCAAAGACAGGCAGATCTCTGAGTTCCAGGCCAGAGATACATAGTTTGAATCTATCTTTGAAAAAATGACATGTTTGGCCCACAGAATCAATTGACCAGGACTCATGGGAGCTTGCAGAGATCGGGGACTCTGTTGGAGTCTGACCCAGAACCTCTGCATATATGTTATGGCTGAGTAGCTTGGTGTTCTTGTGGGATTCCTAACAGTGGGACTGGGGGTGGTCAATGATTCTTTTGCCTACTTAAGGGACTCTTTTCCTCTTACCTGGTTGCCTGGTCCAGCCTTGATGTGATTGTATGTGCCTGCTCTTATTGTAGGTTGTTATGTCATATTTGGTTAATGTCCCTGGAAGGCCTGCTCTTTTCTGAGGAGAGACAGACAGGGCATGGGTCTGGGGAAGAAGGAGGGGAAACTAAGGTTGGGATGTAGTATATGAGAAAAATAATTTTTAAAATGACATGTTACATATATTTCATTGTCCCTTGCTCTTATTCAGCTTTTCCACAGCCTTCTCTCATCCCTTCTGCTCCTCTCTATAGTCCTCCTTCTACATTTAAGTCACACATATAGGTGTATATTTAAATGTATATTCTCCAGATGAGAGAAAACATGAAATATTTTGCATTTCTTCCCTATTATTTTTTGTCTCCCCCTTCTTTTCTCCACATAGTAGGCCCTTCCACTTTCATGCTCTACTTTCATCCCTGTTTCACTCAAAAGTCCACATGTGATAGAAAACAGATATTTGTCTTCCCGAGTCTGGTTTATTTCACTTAGCGTGATGATCTCCAGGTCCACCCATTTTCCTCCAAGTAACAACCATTTCCCAACCGAATAAAATTGTCTTGCATTCTTATCTGTACTTTTCATCCACTCATTTGTTGGGGAGCAAAGAGATTCTATCTTGGGTGGGTGGTGCCTGCGCATCTGTATTTTCCTCCAAAGCCCTTCAGATGTTTCAAATGAAACCCCAGAGTTAGAACAAATTATGCTTGTATGTGCTTCCTCTCAAACCACAGCATGAAACAGCAGAGGCTGCGTCTAAAAATAGCTCCGGAGGCACCGGTCCACAGTGTTAAAGGAAACGCTGGGTAATTTCACCTAGGGTGCTTCACTCGTCTCAAGTGTTTATGATAGGCCTGGGCCAGGACAAACAGCACTCATCAGCTCCAGAGACCAGACCTTGGCTCTCCTAATGAGTCTGCACGGCCTAGCCAACTTGGCACACACCAAAAATTTCCTTCCCCACATCTTGACCCATTTCGGGGTCATCTGTGGTGATTGGAAAAGATTGTCTGGCACCTGCAGACAGCTCTTCCCTCAGGCAACTGCCAGTGTCTCTCCATCTGCCTGTGGCTTCTTTAAATACCTTCAGAGCTGCCCATCTTGTGACCAGGCTGTCCAGGAAATCCCGAGATTTATCACCTCCAGGGGAAGCCCTTAACCAGCGAGGGACCAAAGTCTGTGGCTAAGTATCTCAGCTATCTCGTCTTCAGTGAGACGGCTTGGAAGCTTAGCTTCATTTGCTCACTGATTATTTTCTCACTAGCGCATCGTTTTTTGTGACAGCTTGGCTTGTGTAACCTGCTCCCTCTGTCTCCCAGGCTTCCTGGGCTCACCTCCACAGTTACCTCACGGCTTTCCAGTCTGAAGCTCTGAGTCTGTTCTGCAGAGCCCAGACTAAAGCAGCTTCTGAGTGGCTCATTTTGACCTCAGCTCTAAACAAGCATCGAAGCAAGGAAGGCACTAATTCATCGGTAACTAGTCTCCCGCTGGATTACAGAGAGCCTTCCCCAACCCTTTCACTCTGCTCGCAAAAGGATTGTCTAGCACTGTCACGAGAGGGTTTTACAATGGATGCCATGGGCCTGAATCCTTCAGAGGAGTGTATACTGTTATCATAATGAACACAAACATAGATAAATTTTTCCCTAAATGCATATACTTTGCTGTTAGCGGGCTCCTCCCAAGAAAAACGGCCTACCTGAGGAAACATTAGGAATAATTCTATTGTTTACGCAGAGGATGTTCAAGTAATTATTGCAACAACGTCAGGGCTGTTCTCGCTTTTCTTCAAGTTCTATTAGGAAGCCATGCTTCATTATGTAAAATCCTGTGTTAAAAATGTGGGTCATGCAAACATTTTTCACTGAGTGGGGGACAAAAACAATTTAACATGGATCACGGGCTAGGAATGACAGAGAAATTCAATATTTTTTCTGTCCTGTCACAATTTAAATAAAAATGAAATCGAAGGGGGAAGATCACGGGGGGGGGGGGTTGCATGACAAAAAAAGCAATATACTTTGCCATTTCTTTGCTGGGTATTATAGCTTATAGCAGTCTTAGCTAGAAAGAATTTGAAATAAAATTGGCTCAAAGATGGGGATATTATTATTTTGAGAATAAGAATGAGCAAAAATGTACAGTTCTGTCTGAGTTCAAATCCCTAATGGAATGGATAATCCCACACTAACAGAATTTGATTTGAGCTGTGATGGCCTCTTTCATGGTGTGCCAGAGTTGACTACCTTCCATGTCTCTTCTCACAAAGGAGGACTCTTTCCAAGTGTAATTCCAGCTTTTAGGCCTCTTTACTGCAGTTTAGATGCCTAGTCTTTGTATTTTATGGAATTTTCAAGTGTTTCCTTGAAATCAAATTAATACGGAGTATACCATGTTAGCCAGATAGTTGCCAGTGAATTTTCTATTTGCTTTTAGTTTTAGAAAATGTAGATCATGAAATGTCCAAACAAATGATGTCATAATCGTTCAGAAATTTTTCCAGTTAATCCTCTGGTTCTAGGCTTTGGTGAAAACAAGCGATTTCAGTCCTATTTTGGGGTCAGGACAGGATCAAGGTCATTCTAACAAAGTGGGGGCGACCCTGGATATTTCCTAATGAAGTATGACAGTGAATGAGGGCAAATTGCTTCTGAGGGGGAAGAAAGAGAGGAAAGGAAACCGGTGCAGGTAATGCATGGCTGAGGGAGAAAACAGAGCAGATCACAAAGACAACATCCAGAGCGTTCTTGGTGGCCAACCCTGCCGGGATCGTTGAACAGAAGAGCATGCAAACTGAAAAGGTGGGATTTTTATTTTAATATGAAGAACAAGAAGAAGGTATTCGGGGAAATAAAGCCACTGAGGATTAGTGGCGCTCCAGAGAAGTACTATGCTTGCTGTTGAAAGCATCTGAACACCTCCTCAGCTTGGTCAGCATTTCCACAGACAGCTCCACTTAAATGTGGTTGGTCATCCTGTGCCGGGAGAGCAGAGGCTTGGGCTGGGTCTGCAGGCTAACATTTTCATTCCTGATGGCAATAGTGGTAAGAACGGGCATGTTCATATATCAATGAAAACTGTAGCAGTGTCCAGATAGTGATGCTGATTAGTCTGGTAGGCCTAAGGATCAACCGCCAAAGGGTACACTGTAAAAAAACACCTAATAGTAGGTAAAGGCCCTTTGCAAGAGAGCCTGTTGGCCTGAGTTTAAGCCCTAGCAACCATAAAAAGGTGAAAGGAGACAACCAACTCCAAGAAATTATCCTCTGACCTCCACACAAACACTGTGGTACACACACCTACATACACATAGCATACACTCATAGTAATAATAATGATAATGAATAAAATATAAACATATATATATATATGATTCATCTGTTTTCTGGTGCCAAATAATGACATTTTTTGGTTGTGAAATGGAAAAATATAATGATCCTTTCAATACTTGTGTGGGCCCTTCTATGGGCTAGGGAAGTACTCTACCCTACTCCCCTAGTCCTCAACATTTTTCTGTCAAACTTTCATCTTGGCCATTGGTTTACCACTTGTCATTGATCATTTGTCAATGAGCATAAGTTTGGGCGGAGGACATGAGCAATACACGCATATCTCCTTTGAGGCCGATTTTGAACTGGACCAGGTGATGGTTAGCCAGCATCCCCAAACGGTTTGTTAGGAGTATTGTCCTCGCATGTGCTGACTTTTCTAAGTTAGCAAAGAGCATCATACTGGTCTGCAAACAACTTTAAGGGTGGGGAAGCATGCTGGAAATGTGCTGAGAGTCAGGGCAGTTTCCGTATTTCTTACCTGAAATCCTGAGACTTTCTTTAAAATTTCTTTTGTTTTTGTATTTGTTTTTTTGTTTTTCTTTTGCGGGGGCGGGGTGGGGAGGAGATGTGAGTATCTGTGTGGAGGCCCATGGATGTGTGAGGTCAGATGCCTTCGGGGTCCACAAGAGGGTGTCAGATCTCCTTGTTGGGGTTACAGGCAGTAGTCAGCTGCCCAGAGTGGGTGGATGCCAAATTGGGTCCTGTAAAAAGCAGAATGTGCGCTTAACCACGAAACCGTCTTCCAGTCTTGAGACCTTGAGACTTTGTTTAGTTCTTTTAGATTCTTTATTAATGAGCTCTCTAGGCCAGGCTGGTCCTGAATTCCCTGTAGAGCCAAGGATGACCTCGAACCTCTGATCCTCACTCCTCTACCTCCTGAGTGCTGGGATCACAGGGGAATGTCACCGCAATCAGATTGTGGGGAGCTGGGCTCCACCAACGAAGCCACCTCCTCAGCCTCCCGTCAGTTTAAAGAGTCTTTTTTTTTTTTCCTGTGTCTGGCTAAGTGTTAGGTCTTCAAATATCCAGTAAAACTGTCAAAATTAAAGTCATTTGTTCACATTTAAGCCAGAGAGTCATTCTTAACCTGAAAATCTCTACGTAGGAGGCTGTCAAGGCCCTAAGGAGCCAATGGGGCAAGCATGACTTCAGAAGAGCAGCTTCCCATGGGGAAACAAATCACTTTTATTGCCTTTTCCTTTTCTTTTTTTTCCATTTGCAATTTGTAGACTCATAAATATTACACATAGTTAAAAATTGAATGGAATTCTATGATTTACTTTTTCATAAATCTTTTAGAGAGTATTTGCCTTGTTCTCTGAAGCGATCATGATACTGGAGATGAAAATATTATATAAGCATTTTGATAGATTCCGAAGTTTTTTGTTGTTGTTGTTTTAATGTGGGCCAGGAATACGGCTCAATTGGTGGAGTGATTGCCCAGCGTACACAAAGCCCTGGGTTTCCATCCTCAGCAGTGTATAAACTGGGCACAAACCAGCACTTAGGAGGTGGGGGCAGGAAGAGAAGGGTGACAAGGTCATTCTCCATCATATTGGAAGTTCCAGGCCAGCCTAGAACACATGACATCTGTCTCAAAAAAAAAAAAAGTTTTTTTTTTTTTTAAATTAGTTAAAAGACCCAGGAGTAATGGGCAGCCTAAGTTACATAGTGAGTTGGAAGCTGGCCTTCATAGGCTACATGAGACCCTGTCTAAGATGGAATGAAATGTGAACTAAAGCGAGTTGGGTGGGGCAGCACCTGTTCGTGATCCCAGTACTTAGCAAGCTAGAACAGGAAGACCGAATTTCCGACCAGCCTGGGCTGTATCGAGAGAGCGTGTCTCCGAAGGACAAAGCAAGTCATTGAAATGGAAAGGGCTGTGTTCTATGTTCTAGTTTACCACACTCAAAGGAATAGAAACAAACCAAAAGAACAAAGCATCTTGAACTCAGCGGAGTGGCCATCCAGCCCACCCACAGGGATACCAAGACTTTGCCAAGTGCAGTGCAGAAGTCTCTGCATCCTACTTGTACCGCTTTGCTTTGATCAGCCAAGCATCTGTGGAGGTGCAGCTGAAAGGGGATCTAATGGCATAATGGAATGGTCTTTGTGACCCCAGTGGCCCAGGCTCCTGCAGCTCACTGAAATCCTGTGCGGCTGTTTGCAAATCATTCTTTGAATATTGTAAATCACTCCCTGGGAATAATAGTGCACTCGCTTACAGGCGACACCTGTCTGCTTCCCAACTCCCCATCCATTCTCCTCTGCTCGCTCTGCTCCAGCCACACCAGGTTTCTTTCTTTCTTTCTTTCTTTCTTTCTTTCTTTCTGGTGATGGGGATCCAACCCAGGGTTTCCTGCATGTTCAGGCAAACACTTTATCATTGATCTATACCCCAGCCTCAAACACTAACTTAATTTTTCACCTCAGAAGTTGCCATTGTTTCTCCTACTCGGCTCCCAGACTCAAATCCCTCTGACTTTAGCCCTCACCTTTTGGCCATGGTGCTGGGACTGGAACCTAGGGTTTGGTGCTTGTTAGGCCAGCACTCTAACATTGTGCTACAAGCCCAGCCGCAAAGCATTGTCCTGCTTCATGCTTTTCAGAAAGTTGATATCATCATACTCACCAGGACTGGGTACCCTCACTTTCTTCTCATCTGTGCTCAGATATCACATTGTCCATTTGGTCAGGAATGGCTTCCCTTACCACTTTATCCAACACAGCAACACCAAATGGCGTCTCTTTTGGCATTGTTCTCTGGCTGTTTATTATCTCCTGACCTATTTATACATCTGCTTATTGTGTGTCTCTCATTGTTCCTTCCATCCTCTTACCTCTTGGCATGCCTCACTCCGACATATTTATGTATTTATTTTCTGATTTTCTAGATCCCTTGGCACACTACGGGTTTTCAGTATTTATTTGTGTAATAAATCAAAATTTGGGCTTGAACTCCCCTTACTCAGTCAGTCAAATAAGAATTACTGGGCAGTGTTGATATCCTAAACACTGTGTGGCCATCCAAAGAGATGGACTATGCTGAACATGGAAAGGGCTGAGATTCTCTTGAAAGGCCAAGGAATATTTCCATGGAAATTCCCAATCACAGAGGTATAAGAGATCACAGCTTCTTCTGGGACCCTCAAAAGTCTCAGGCAGGGGCTTTACCTGACCTGGAGGAATAAAGGTAGCACTTACAGTCACCTCATTATTTGTTTATCAGTTTATTCTCTTTTCCCCCACCTCTTGGGTTTACTCACCTTCAGATCAAGCTCCAAGAGCCTGACCCTGAGAGGCCACCACTCAGCGTCTGACACCTATGGGCATTGAACGATGTAATTGATCATTGGGACAGAAAGTGAGGGGACAAGGCCGAGAGCCCAGCCGATAACGATATTTGTACAAAGCCCATATTATCCCTACTTGCAGATGGCCACGGTACTTAAGAAGGCTGCCAAGTCAGATTAAAATCAATCAAGAATGTAGAATATGGGTCTTAGGTTCAACAGACAGAACTACCGGCGAGGGAGTAGTTGCCAGACAAAAGCCTCCCTGTCTCGGCGTAGGTTGGAGCAGGGCAATGTTCAGGGAAAGGCTGGTTAACCAACCCAGCATGTAATTGAGTCTGTCCTTTTCTCTGTTCTCCTAATGATTCATTAAGCAGACTGTACCGCTCACTGCGATCCAGACTCATGACTTCAAATCAAACAGAGGAGGCCAATTTCTGCAAAGTGTGGGATGGAAACAGTCAGTGCCCTCAGCTTGACTAGGGCGGGCTACGGAGGCAGAAACCCTGCAATTGCTTCTCTCTGAGCAGAGTATTTTTGGAAAACTACAGCTTCTGGCCTAAACAGAACACAGGTACTTTTCAAAAAAATGCCCTTGCCTACTGATAAATACATGCCTTCCACTCAGCTACCATTACGTCGATTGTGCTTTAATGAACCTATCAGTAATTAGGAAGCGAGAAGATTTTAGCTGCAGGTAAATGGTTACATTCCAGAAAGAAATGCAGATAGGCACTAAACAACTTAAATATACAGTGTTAAGAAATTAACTTGAACATATTATTTTAAGTCAATGCTAGGAATTGGTGGATAGCAGGGAGTTCATAATAACATTTGATTTTCATTGTATGCCTGTTGCATACTAAGTGTTATGATAGGTACTTGGCAAACTTCATTCTATTTCATCTTCAAACGGCTTTCTGGAATATATGTATGCCATTAGGCTCATTAAATAGATGAAGAAACTGAGTTTCTGTGAAACTAAGCAAGCTGACCTAGGAATATAAAGAAGCCAAGACTTAAAGCCTGGGTCAGTCTGACTTGGAGGGTACACTGTTTTGTATTGCATTTCCAAGAAACTTGTTCAGGGTTTTGTGACAAAGATCAAGTACCCTTTTTTTATTTTTTTTCAAGACAAGGTTTCTCTGTGTAATAGCCATGGCTGTCCTGGAACTCACTCTATAAACCAGGCTGGCCTTGAACTCACAGAGATATGTTTGCCTCTGCCTCCTACGTGCTGGGTTTCAAAGTGTGTGCCACCACAATCCAGCAGATCAAGTACCTTTTAAAACAAAGTCCAAGACTAAGGGCAAGCCAATGGTCAAGCACTTGATCAGCCTGCACAGTGTCCTTGGTTCCAGCTCGACACTATAAAAGTCCTATCAGAGGGCCAGCTAGATGGCTCAGCTGTACAAGCCTAATTCCCTGATTTCAAGTCCCAGAACCCAGGTAAAGGCGGAAGGAGAGAAGTGACTCTAGAAAGCTATCCTCTGACCTCCACATGTGCACCCTCATACACACATCTTATAAACATGAAAGAAATTAAAATAATTTTCAGAAAAAAAATGAAAATGAAGAAAGTGTGAATTTGCTAGAGATCATATTGAGAAGTAACAGATTTTTTTAAGTAGTTGTGAAAATGAGTAATTCTCCACTCTTCAATAAATTAGGAGATATCATCCCTCAGAGAACATCAAAGAAGAGAAGGCATAAAGAATGTAAGAGCAGGATGATGGAGAGAAGCCCTGTGAAAAGCTGTCTTCCGGGTCTGATAAAATCAGTCCTTGCCTAAACTCGCAACAGCCGTGCTTCCCTGCACAAGAGCTATGCAAGATGGGCCCTTCAGTATCCCATCATGCACTGGGGAGGGACCGTTGGCAGTTGATGGTTATGATGGGGAGGGGGTGATGCGTCATTTTCTTCAGTAGTGTAGACACTGGTAAGTTGCTGGTGCTCCAGCAAGTAACCCCACACTCAGGCTCACAAAAACAACCCTAAATTGAACTCAATAGGTCACAAAAGATCAAAACCAAAACCAAATCAAAAAGACATGAAAGTTTAAAGTAGGGACTTATTGGGAGTCCGAGGAGGATGAGAAAAGCTAATGGAGAAAAAAAATGACCGAAATCCATGATATATATGTATGAAATTGTCAAAGAATTAAAAAAAAAAAAGACTAGGAGATATCCACTGGGCAAACAAAAATTGGAGGGAGATTGTAATGAGTCTTTTCCTGTCCCTCCAGCCATCTCCCAAATAATGACATGGAGATGTCTTATTAAATATGAAAGCTCAGCCTATAGCTTAGGCTTGTTCCTAACTAGCTCTTATAATGTAAACTAACCCATTTATATTGATCTATGTTCTATCACAGGTCATTACCCCTCTTCCATCTTGCATCTCCTATTTCTCTCTGTGTCTTTTAAGCACCTAGATTCTCCTCCTCTTCCTTTCTCTCCCCAGAAATCCTACCTAAACCTCTTGCATAGCTATTGGCCATTTAGCTCTTTATTACACCAATCAGAAGGTACCTTGGCAAAGACACATCTTCACAGTGTACAAATATTCTGCAACAGAAAACCTTCAAGAAGATGAAAACCACTTCAAAGCTAAATCATGAATATAAATAAGGCATGCAATAAGAAGGCATTTTCTCCAGGCAGTGGTGGCGCATGCCCTTGATTCCAGCACTCTGGAGGCAGAGGCAGGCCAATCTCTGTGAGTTTGAGGCCAGCCTAATCTACAGAACTAGTTTTAGGTCAGCCAAGGCAGTAACACTGTGAAACCCTGCCTTGAAAAACAGAAAAAGAAGGGCATTTTTATGAGCACTACAAAGAAATCTCAACAAAATGAGCTCCTTCCTTGAGAACTTGCATATTAGCAATCATGGAAGTAATCCTAAGGAACTTTCTAGGCACTGGCTTTCCAACATGTTTTGCCTGACCGTCATGAAACACTTAGAGAAATAGTCTCCCCGTCACACACAGCTAAAGAGCAGTATATTTGGACTGGGCTTTTGGGAGTCACTGAGTGAGAAGTCTCTTTTAGGTTCTGGCTGGCCAGTCTTTCCTGAACATCTCCAAAAACATGAGGTTCACCTCTGCTGCTCCAACTCCACACTCCTAATTGCTTCTCAATACTTGTTTATTCTTGATCTGAAAATGTCTAATACCTTGTAACTTTCATCCTTGTTTAGAATTAGAGAGAAGTCCATCTTCCTATGCTAACTCCAAAAGGACCTGCCTCGTGCCCCTAAATATTTTATTTCCTGAGCAAACCGTCCTCATTCATTCATCTGTTGCTCATCTGTCATGATTTATAATGCTGTATGATGTGACTCTTTCGGAGGAGGTGAAGTTGGTCTGTGTCCTCGTGAAATATATTTCCCAGAATTGAACATAATAAATCAAAGTATGGTAAGATGCATCATCAAAGCACAGAACAGTCAGAATGCTATATTTCTGTTTCAACGACCTAGGAAGGCTTTGGTTTGGATGTCCCTGCACCCAACCTGTATTTTGAAGTTTCATATTGCTTGGCTGCCATTGAATTCAGGCCACTAATGCCCTCAAATTATTTTCATTTGCATGTTGATATTTACCATGCTCTTTCTACAACCTTAACTTTTGGTCCAAGGATAGAACACAGGACTGGGTCCAATTTAAATTTCACCTTGGGCTGGAGCTATATCTCAGTGGTAGAGCACATGCTAGCATATGCAAGGTCCCGGATCCAATCCCCAGCATCATGAAAACAAATTAAATTTTACCTTTATACATGTATACATTTTTTACATTTATGCATGAATCCTGTTTTATTCTTTAAAAGGTACTGGATGGCCAATATATCACCTCTGGGCTAATGTCAGCTTGGCTAATGTCTTGCCTTGCGGGATGATTTATTCATATTTCCTCACGGTTTCTTGATACTTCATATATTGAGAACTAAATCCACTCAGCCCCTCTCCAGGTTACTTAAAGAGAGATTGCGAAAAGACTTGTCTGGGAAAATAACCCTAGTCCATACAGACTGTTGAAGAAATTTGCCAAATTTGATCAAGATAAATGTGTTCATCAGCACTTAGGCCTTTTCTATGGGATTCTAAGACAGGCTTTGAAAATTCCTTGTGAAGATATGGAAACTAGATTCACAGGATTGCTGTAGTCTACTAAGACAATAAGAATATCACAAAAGACCCTAATACCCATTTGTCATGTTTAGTAAAATAATCCCTCTACAATGGCATTCTTCTTATTTGATTTCTCACTGCAAGATGTCTGAAGCCAAGACCTTACCTATGCTAGCCAGCCCTGCACCACTAAGCTATAGCATCATCTTTGAAACATACTGAAAGGCCAAACCACCACTGTATTTTCATAGAGAATTAACATTGCAATCTTATGGTCACATTTGTATCATCTACTGTCTTTCCAGTTTTGAAAAGCAAAGCATTTGCCATTTCCTTCAGGGATTTTCTATTTCTCATAGATTGCAGATGACATTTTATGGATCTAATTGAAAATTGTTTCCATATTCTTAGATAGGATTTACCCAAATTTGAAGATTTATATTCTTTCGGGTGACATTTTGTTTTCTTTCCTTTTGTTTGCTTGTTTATCTAGCAGGACTAGGGGTGGAATTCAAGACACTGCATATGGTTGATGAGTATTACACCACTGAGAGACATCCCCAGCCAAATATGGACTTTCTAAAGGACAGTCCCAGGTCATTGTTTTTGTTTGCAGCATTGGTCGTGAACTGATGGTGGTGGGAGGAAATCGCAGTACCCTTCTCAAAAAATTGCTCTCAAAATGAGTAAAGGATACTGAGAAAGCAAAATAGAATTCATGGTGGCGGTGAACCTACAAAAAAGACGCAGTTCTTTCTAGTTAGACTTTCTGAAATTTCGGTTCCAAGTCTGTGTGGTTCTTGTGGTTTTAATCCTTGGCTCTCTTCTCCCTCTTCCCAGACTTTTATGTATCTTACAAACTGAGCTGCGCAGAGCCTGATCCCTAGCTCTCCAGCAACTTTAGGCTCCTGAGTTGTTTTCTCTATACTGTGGACTTAATGTGCATGTCCTCTTCAAATTCCTATGTTGAAACATTAATCCCTGATATGATGATAATTGGAGATGGGGCCAGAGGGATGTAATTAGAGTCTGATAATCAAGTCCGAAAGATGGGATTAATGTTCTTATAAAAAGAGGCTCAAGAGAGTTTGTGTTCTCTCTCCCTCTCCCTTTCCCTCTCCCTTCCTGACCTCTCTTTCCTTTTCTAGAATACAGGGAGAAGACTGGCTGCCTACCAACCGAGAAGAGAGCTCTGACCAGTTACTGGATAGACTGCCCTATAATCTTGACCTTCCCAGTCTCCAGAATTGTGAGAAATAAATATCCTTTTTGTTGCTGTGACTGTTAAGTTAGGGGCTTGAGGGTCATGGACATTGAAGCTGGGATGTGATATATACTACAGCATGATTTTACCACTGGAATGCACCCCAGCCTATCATTGTTTAAGGCACCTAATCTATGGTATTCTTTTGTAGCTATACAATGAGAACACTCCACTCTTATTATTAGGGGCTCTAGTACCTTTGCACAGATATTCCTTTTGCTTGTTTGTAACACACATCTCTTGGAAACAGATGCATGCATTCAGGCTTATTGCTTTTGGTAAGCTCTGGTGCTATTTCTACAGTTCCTGTTAGCAATGTGGTTGAAAATTAGTTTGCAAGCAGAAAAGATGGAGTCATCGAGGGCTTCTGAGGTCAATAGGCTGGGAAATAAATTGTTCCGTTTATCAGGGTGAGAACTGAATCCTTGTATTAACCTTCCTAATTGCTTGCTTACTTTGTTTTTATACTTCCTAAGCGAACAGGAACAAAGCCACTTGCTGCTGTTCTCATTAACACTAATGATCAATAAGTAGAAAAATGCTGATTCTTATATTTTGTTCAACATTATGTATGCTTAATTTAGAGCTTATTAGGGCATTGCCAGTTTTGCTCATTATGTCTTCAACAAGATGAATGTATTTCTTCGGCAGGCAGTTACCATGAAGCAGCAATGACTGACTCCGGTTTTGTAATCAAGCAAGGTTTTCAGTTGTAGTTACAGCTGGGAGTGGGGAGAGAAGATGTAAACATGAACATTTAATATGGTCTTCTTCTCTTCTCAAGAGACAAAGGTACCTGTAACTGTTAGGCATAGAAGATAAAACACCAGAGCTAACGTGTAAGCATTTTGGCCTTGCACCCTTCCCTAACTTCCTTGAGGTTCATTCCATCCATTAAGATCATGGCATGATTGACTGGAGAGTTAGCTCAGAAATTAAGAGCACTTGCGTTCTTGTACAGGGCCTGGGTTTGGTTCCCTGTACCTACATTACAGCTCAAAACCATCCATAGCTCTAGTCCCAGGGGATCTGATGCCTTCTTCTGACCACAGGTGCCACAGATACCACGTAGTTATGTGGCATACATATAGCAGACAAAAATACTCATGTGCATAAAATGAATAAGATTTTAAAAACACAATCACAACACAAAATACAAGTGGATGTCACAACATGGATGAACTGCAAAGCCCTTTTAAGGAGTTAAAGAAACCAGTTACAAAGGACCAAGAATTGAGACCCTAGAAACTTTTGTAGGATGAGTATTGAGTTGATCTAGCTATTTTAAACTGAAATGGAATATAGGAGGCTTTAGGGTTTTCAGTTTTGCTGACCTTCAGCTTTGGAGGATGATCAAGGGGATCCGAGCAGATGGAGTTAGGTTGCCAGAGGACCATCTGATGGTGAACAGCTGCTAGGTACATGAGGTCCAAAGACTGATAGAATCACAAGGACTATAACACATACAACCCATTTCCACCATGAAAACCAAGAGATCCAATTCCAAAAATTGCAATTAAAAAGATGACAGTATCTCTTAGAGAAGCTAAATAAGAAGGAGAACCCAAAGAAAAACATATAGTCATCCTCCTGAATATTAACCTTCATCAGGCGATGAAAGGAGACAGAGACAGAGACAGAGACCCACATTGGAGCACTGGACTGAAATCTCAAGGTCCAAATCAGGAGCAGAAGAAGAGAGAGCACGAACAAGGAACTCAGGACAGCGAGGGGTGCACCCACACACTGAGACAATGGGGATGTTCTATCGGGGACTCACCAAGGCCAGCTGGCCTGGGTCTGAAAAAGTCCGGGATAAAACCGGTCTCGCTGAACATAGCAGACAAGGAGGACTACTGAGAACTCAAGAACAATGGGAATGGGTTTTTGATCCTACTGCACGTGTTGGCTTTGTGGGAGCCTAGGCAGTTTGGTTGCTCACCTTACTAGACCTGGATGAAGGTGGGTGGTCCTTGGACTTCCCACAGGGCAGGGAACCCTGATTGCTCTTTGGGCTGACGAGGGAGGGGGACTTGATTGGGGGAGGGGGAGGGAAATAAGAGGCGGTGGGGGGGAAGAGACAGAAATCTTTAATAAATGAATAAAAAAAAGTGACAGTATCTGATATGTTCTGAATCTGATTTAGTAGCCTGCATAAGGCCAATGAGACATTAGAGAAATTATCAGGACTATATACATAATACTTAACCTTGTTCCAATGACATCGTGTAACCCAATAAATGGTATGGAATTAGAAGCTGGGTAATTGTGCACATGGAAAACACTGAGTCCAGCGATGTTGTAAAACATAGGTAAGTTACTAAGGTGATCTAGAGCTTTTCCTCTTCGTTATAAAGAAAACAGAAATAAAAGACTACCTAGAAATAAAGACAAAACCAAGGAAGGAAGAAACAGTGAAACTTTTCTTCTGCCAGGTATTTAAGATCTCTTAGGTGTTGGCTTTCTCCAGCGTCTATTGTAACATGAGGGTCTGTTTGTTGGGGTTTCTGTCCTGCCCGGTTCCCCAGCTGTTTAGCCCCAAAGAAAATCTATTGTAACAGAGGGTCTGCCTAAGTTATAAACTGATTGGACCATTTGCTCAGGTTATTAGTTTCTTATTAGCTCTTATAACTTATATTAATCCATTATTCTTATCTGTATTAGCCACATGGTTCCGTACCTTTTTCAGTGGGGCAGGTCACATTCTGCATCTTTGGTGTCTGGCCAGAACTGCAGAGAGAGCTTCCTTCTTCCCAGAATTCTCCTGTTCTCATTGCCCCACCTCTACTTCCTGTCTGGTTGTCCCACCTATACTTCCTGCCTGGCTACTAGCCAATCAGCGTTTATTTAAAACATAATTGACAGAATACAGAATTGTCCCGCACTAGTCTATGGGAGATTTTTCATCAGGAAGGTCTTCTTCGCAAGGTTGAAGTGGGGAGTGATGGGCCTAGTTAGCAATTCCTGAGACCTTGCTGATATAAGAGAAGGTGAAAGTGCCATTGACCCTGAGGACCCTTCCTTTTAGGTTTAATTGGCCCCTGTTCTCCCAGGTGAAAAAGAAACTAATGTTTTTTTTTTTTTCTCCATGGGTTAGGCAGCCTCTGTAACTCAGATTCTTTGGTATCTCATTGGAATTCAATGAGTCTAAAGGCAAACACTGGTTTCAAGGTTTCTTCATCTAGGAATGGATCCACTATAGAACAGGGTGTTCATGAAGCCCCTTCAAAGGCTTAGGCTGGGAGTTGAATGAGGCCGTGTGTGAACTCTCTGTAGAGCTGATGGTATGCTTGCCCTCCCAGAAAACCGAGTCTCCTGGGAAAGGTTTTGGTTTGGTTTTGTTATTTTAAAGGGTTTTGTTTGTTTGTTTGAGACAGGATTTCTCTGTAGCTTTGGAGCCAATCCTGCTGGAACTAACTCTTGTAGACCAGGCTGGCTTCGAACTCACAGAGATCCACCTGCCTCTGCCTCCTGAGTGCTGGATTAAAGGCATGTGCCACCACCACCCGGCTTAAAGATTTAATTATTTATTATGTATACAGTGTTCTGTCTGCAGGCCAGACCAGAAGAGGGCACCAGGTCTCATTACGGATGGTTGTGAGCCACCATGTGATTTCTGGGAATTGAACTCAGGACCTCTGGAAGAGCAGCTTATGCTCTTAATCGTTGAGCCATCTCTCCAGCCCCTGGCAAAGGTTTTGAAAGGATTACCTTAGGGGTCTCACTGTTATAGTCCAATATTTCAGAGAACTGAGGTCTTCAAGAGGAATGAAAAAGTACGTAATTCTCAATTAGCTACATACTAAGCAAACTGAGAGATAAAGGAAGGGCCACTAATTACCGCTTTAAAGAGAACCTGGAAAACCAAATCGGGGAATAATTTAAATGGCTGAGGTTGGAGTATTGGAAGTGAACAGCAGGAGGTAAAAACTCATAATGGGGGTCAGTTACTGATTAGAGTTTTAAGTTTCACTCACACTTTAGGCCAGAGAAAACATTCTTTATAATTAGGAAAAGCATGAGAGTCCTTTAATCTGATTGGAGAGATAGTTGTGAGTGCCCTACCTGTCATATCAGCAGCCCATACTTGGGAGTTAATGAGGGTGCCTGTAAGGACTCAATTGTTGCTTGCCTCTTCAGCAGAGGTGACCATGGCTATTATTGTGAGATTTTGTAGAGGGCCAAAGATAATTTAGGCTCCTGTTTTTGTTTTTGCTAGGTTTCTGCCCATTAAAGTAAAAGGATATTCAGGAATTAGAATATGGAGACAGAATACATTACTAGGACTGGTAAAGTGCTTACTGTACAAGCATGAAGACATGAGTTCAAATCCCCAGCAGTTACTTACAAGCCAAAATGCAGTCTATACCAGTAATCCTAGTGGTGGGAGGGGAAATGGAGACAGGCAGATCCTTGAAGCTCATTAGCTATACTGCTTAACAAATCAGTAGGCTCTGGGTTCAATGAGAGATCCTGTCCCCAAAAATAAGGTAGAAAGTGATTGAGGAAAACACCCAACACCACCGTGGGGAGCATGCATGCAGGCATGCATGCACGTGCACAGCACACATACAGACACACACAGAGGCACGCATGAATGCACAATGCACAATGCCATGTATGCGCTCACGCCAACACCATTCCATAGACATCATAAAACAGGATAAAGTATTTGGTTACAAATGATAGCCTTTGCTGGAGAGGATGTGGAGTAAGGGGTACACTCATCCATTGCTGGTGGGAATGCAAACTTATGCAACCACTTTGGAAATCAGTGTGGCGGTTTCTCAGGAAATTCGGGATCAACCTACCCAGGATCCAGCAATACCACTCTTGGGAATATACCCAAGAGATACCCTATCATATGACAAAAGCATTTGTTCAACTATGCTGTTCATCGCAGCACAATTTGTAATAGCCAGAACCTGGAAGCAACCTAGATGTCCTTCAATGGAAGAATGGATAAAGAAAGTGTGGAATATATACATATTAGAGTACTACTCAGTGGTAAAAAACAATGACATCTTGAATTTTGCATGCAAATGGATGAAAATAGAAAACACTATCCTGAGTGAGGTAACCCAAACCCAAAAAGATGAACATGGGATGTACTCACTCATAATTGGTTTCTAGCCATAAATAAAGGACATTGAGCCTATAATTTGTGATCCTAGAGAAGCTAAATAAGAAGGTGAACCCAAAGAAAAACATACAGTTATCCTCCTGGATATTGGAAGTAGACAAGATTGCCAGGCAAAAATTGGGAACTTGGGGGTAGGATGGGGGTAAGGGGAG
>NW_026067999.1:2682085-2683410 GCF_014885135.2 Alexandromys fortis
GGGGGGGGGGGGGGGGGGGGGGGGGGGGGGGGGGGGGGGGGGAGGAGGGAAATGGAAGGTGGGGAGGAGGCAGAAATTTTTAATAAAAAAATAAAATAATAATATTTGTTCAGGAGTCCCGTGAAAGCCTATTATTTGTCAAGTGTTGGAGGCCAATTATCTCTGTTATTAGATATTATATTATAAGAGTAGGAAGTCTCAGTATCCAGTAGAAAATACATGGTCCTATCTGTGGCTTACCCAAGGTTCCATTCTGTTGATGTTAATAGTCAGAGGTCAAGTGGAGCTTGTTCCATTGACACCTGAGGCTCTGATAGGTAGTAAGCCTTCCAGGGTCTTCCTTGCCACTTTGAAGGCAAATGTCCTTAGGAAGACATCCAATATCTGGGCAGTTTTTTACAGTGACCTACCTACCAAGAGACTTGGCACTTGTTTGTCAGTTGATTTTCTGCAGGAGCAGAACCAGTGGGAGATCTTAAGACCTTATGCTGTGAGAAGTTCTGCCTGATTTTCTTCTCCTTCTGTTAGCTTTAGCCTCCTTTTATCGGCCCTCTTCCTCTTCTAGATCCTGGTCATACAGGATTTGCTGTGATTAGCGGGCCATCATTGGGAGTGTTAGGGCCAAAAGATTTCTGTCATTTCCTTCAGATGCCAAGGAAAGATTGAGGAACAACTCCGTCTTGGGAAGGATATGGCCTTTACAGGAGTATAAATCAGCCAGAGTGGCCTTTTACGTAGCCTCCTCAGAGCACTCTAAATAGGCAGAAGGTTTTTTCCCCCACTGGGCCTCTGATCAATAGTTGCCAGTTACTGGTCATATCTCTCTAACATCTAACTTAAATTGTTTGGTTACGCTTGTTTGTGCAAGGCCTGCTAGCTACATAACAGATATAGAACGGGTGCTTTGTTTTTGCTCTTGTTCCTGTTGGCCTCTCTTCCCTTCCTAGAGGCTATACGCAGGCTCTTCCAAGTGTGCAGGGAGCCAGTACGTGCAGCTGCCATTACAAGATGGCGCCTGGCTCCTGCAGGGCTGGAGTAAACAACTCCATATAAGATCTTAGCCAGAATCACTAACTCGAGCATGCTCACTGCAAGGAGCCAGCTTTTGCAGCCGCCATTACAAGATGGCTATGGGCCCCTGCAGGCTTGGGATAAACAATTCCATATAAGGTCATAGCCAGTACCACCATCTCGGGCATGCTCAGTGTCCTCAGTGTGCCGGACCTATCAGGGAGCTTGGAATGGCTGCTGAGACACTTTGACCAATAGGAGGCCTGCATGTACCCCTAGTCCCTATATAAGCAGTTGCAGCTGGGGGGGGGGGG
>NW_026067999.1:2683470-2724439 GCF_014885135.2 Alexandromys fortis
CCCCTAGTCCCTATATAAGCAGTTGCAGCTGGGGGGGGGGGGGCCTCGCCTCCTGCTCTCCCTTCAACCAAGAGGCTCCAATAAAGCGTGATTTGGGAAGAATCCTCGTCTGGTGGCTGTTCTTTCCTGCTGGTCAGGGAGTTCACCTCACAAGCGGCCTCCTCCATCTCAGCAGTGGGGAAAAAAAAAGAGAGAACTTTCTCAAGGCTGGAGAGATGGTTAAGTGGTTAAAAGCACCTGCTACTTTTGCAGAGAACACAGGTTTGGTTCTCAGCATGGCAGCTCGCAGCTGTATGTAATTCCAGTTCCAGGGGATCCAACGCCCTCTTCTGAACTCTGAAAGAACCAAACATGTATGTAGTGCACAGACATACATACATATGAAAAAACACTCATATATATACATATATAATAAAATAAATCTTAAAATATTTTTTAAAAATCTGTCCCTCGTATTTCTTTATGCTTCAAATATCTCATATTAAAAAAAATCATTCCCCCCCACTTTGTGCATGCGTGTGTGTGTGTGTGCGTGTGCGTGTGTGTGCGTGTGCACAAGCATGATGTTATAATTGTCAAGATCGGAGGACAATTTCTAGAAGTCTGTTCTCTCCTTGTACCATGTGGGTCCTGAGGATTGAACTCAGTTAATCGGGCCTTGGCATCAATCACCTTTACCCTCTGAACCAACTTGTTGACCCCAAATTATTTCACTTCTGATCAACCAAAGAAAACTCTGTTTTTAGAGAGCCCCATATGATCAGGTTAAGACTACTTAGATTAACCTCTCTACTTTATGGTCAACTGGTTAATAACCTTAATTACGTCTGCAAATTAATTCTTTGTGAGTAGTAAAACAGAATCATCCCAGCAATCCGATAGGAAATGTGTGGGAACCAGCTAATAGCTTTGCCTGTCATGGTACTTTCAGATGCATCATTGTGTCCATACTTCAGGAGTGATCTCATCTTTCAGACAGTTCAAAGGTGCTGATGGCTCCCAGCTCACTACCTCTAGCTCCTAACCCCACCCAGGTATCTGTAGACCTGCATCAGCAATTCTCATGGTTCCATGTAGAGTTCCTACTTGAAACTCGAGGCATCATTTCCCCACCAGCGGGACCTCTTTCTAGGTTCCTTTCCCTCAAGGAATCATTTCTCGGCAGCAGTATTAACTTTAAACCCATTTACCCTGCTGCTGCAACTGCCTTATGTTTCCCACTGCTGTGACTTAAGGGGAGAAGTTTTACTCAACTCGTGTGGTTCAAGAGGCCAAAAGCCCTCATGGTAGAAGAAGCGTGGAAAGTGTATAGAAGTTGGGACTATGTGCCAGAGACTCTTCACATCTTAAGGGGTCAAGAAGCAGAGAGGGTGAGGGGTGGAGTGCCCACACTCAGCCGACTTTCTTCTTTCATCCAGTTCCTGAGGTTGTTGGGCTTCTGTCCAGAGCAAGGCATGCCTCCTAAATTAATCTTTGCTAGAAAATGTTTGGCAAACATCTCTGAAGATGTGCCTCAAGTATGCCCTTGGTCTTTCTTTGTGTGTGTGTGTGTGTGTGTGTGTGTGTGTGTGTGTGTGTGTGTGTGTGTTTGGTTTTTTGAGACAGTTTATTTCTGTGTAGCCCTGGCTGGCCTGCCTCCCAAAGGCTGGGATCCAAGAGGCATGAACTACTACCTCTGAGCCATCCTTGGTGTTTCTTAAGCCAATCAAGTGGAAATTTGAAATTAACCATCACAGCAACATATACCAATCGACCCCGCCTCCAAATTCCTCCAACCTGCTCCCATCTCTTTACTCTCAGCTACGGCTACCTTCACCTCTCACATGAACTGTTCGGCAGCCCCATAATTCATCTCTTCACTTTGACCTCTATAGAGCACATGGCAGATTTCCACTCTAACCTCCTTTCAGTTCCTTTTAGCAAGCTGCATCCCTTAGCTCGGCTTCTGGTTGTGATATACAGTTCAACAATCAAGAACACCCATGCAAGCTCTAGAAGGTGGAAATGATGTATCGTGACCAGAGGGCCTTGCTTCTGCTATTTCCATTGGCAAGCAGAGTTATAGAGCTATTTGGCCCTTAGTGACTGCTGTGGAGGGAGTGTCCAGTGCCCAGGCTCTCACTACATGAGTGAAAAGAGCATTCAGTTTGCTGGATGATTTCCAGACCATGGCAAAGAAGAAAAAGTCTTGGAGCCAGCCATTATGTGGAGACAGTCTTAATATTCCAGTTCACTGATCGCAACAGAAGCAACAGATTTCTGGCAGTCAGGCTATTCTGAAAGGTTTGTTGGAAGCTCAGTCTAGATTTTGCTCCCCTAACAATTCCAATTGTTTTTAAACAGCTTGTATTTGTACCCAGCCGGTATATTTTATCAGCACCTGAACTCTGCCTACCACATCACCTAACAAACAGCCATGTCTCACCCACTGTGATATTCTTGAACTCTGAACCCCCAAATCAATGGGGGCACTACCTTTCCTTAAGATCTTCCAATATCTCCAATATTTTTTTATCAAGTTTGAGTCTTGTTTACAGGATGTATTTTTATTTATTTGTATATGTTTGTATCTGTGTGGTTGTATGTTTCATGTGTGCAGGTGTTCTTGAAAGGCAAAAGAGGGTATGGGGTCCTCTGGAGCTGGAGTTACAGGCACTTATGAGCCTGATGTGGATGTTGGGAACTTAAATTGGGGTACCTTAGAGAAAGAACAGCTCTTTTTCATATATATGTGTGTATGAGAGTGCCTGCCGAGACCAGAAGAAGGCATTGTATCCTCTGGAGCTAAAGTCACAGGTATTTTTTAACCACCTGACATGAGACCTGGAAACCAAACTCAGGTCCTTTAGAAGGTCAGGAAGCACTCTTTAACGATCAAGCCATGTCTCTAGGCCTCTGAGTATTTGAATCCTACGTGAAAGGTCTTATAACTTGATCCCCTTATCCTTTGCAGCCTCGTATTTACCCATTCATTCTCTGGCCATATTTGTCTTCATTGAGGTCTGCAAGACAGCCACGAGCCTCCTCTCTTTGTCTTGGTTTCTGCTGTTTTCTCCTCTTACTCTGTCTTCTCTTGGCTAACCTTCCTTTTTTCAGTTTTGGCTAAAGGAACTATGTTCCCCAAGAAAGCTTCTCTGACCACACCATTATCACCCAGAGTCTGAGTGAATACCCTGCCATGTTCTCACACAGCCTCCTACCCCCGACCTTTAAAACACGCCACTGAATTGTGATTGCCAAGTGCAACCTGTACTCCCTCCCCAATTATGCCACATTGGAGGGTCCATGTCTAAGTTGCTTTATATTCTCACTACTCAATGAGCACCTGGCCCAGACATGAGTGTACACATTAGATGAACTAATAAAGAAATGGAAGTTTTTATTTTAGTTATTTATATATTTATTGTGATGGTATTTGGGATACAATCTAGGGCCTCACACATGGTGGACAAGTCCTCTACCACTGATCCACAAACTCAGGCCCAAATCATAGGATTTTAAACAGAAGGTCTAATCCTTTTTGTATTTGTGTCTTAGAAAAATACACACTCACCAAAGGAACTGGGGTGGGATCATCTGGAGGGCAGGGGCTGAGACAGAAAGTGCAGTTTGCTGGTCTGACATAGTGCAGTATCCGTGGCAATGAAAGGGCGACTATTTCAGAAAACTGTAATTTACAAGAACTAGAACTAGAACAGTGAGTGGGCAAAGGGAGAAAGAGAGAACAGACTCCCATAAGCTGTCCTCTCCTCTCTGTATGCAAGCCATGGTGTTCACACACTTATAGCCCCCCACACACAATAAATAAATGTAAATAAAAAATTAAAACTAAGTTATAAGATAGGGCTTTATTATGTCTTTTGACATTTCGATTCCATTTCATTCATATTTTTCGAGTTCTTACTCTGTGCAAAGCTTTGGGCTAAGTTGTGAGGCATTGCAATTGCTAAGACAGCCAAAACCTGGTGGTTGCAAGGCTTTGGGTTAGCATGCTGGACATGTAAGTACTTTAACATCAAGCAGAGAAATCAGAAGTGGCAGAACTGAGAGTTTATGTTGTGACACGTTGTGGGCTTTTAAAGTTTTCATTTGTTTTGTCTAAAGTTAATGGGCTAGTAACCAGTGACACTAGACACAGTGTACCTTGCTGGGAAGAAAGTTGACTGTCTGGAGGAAGAACACAGGACTCCTTAGTTCTTCACCTCCCACTGTCTGGTAACATGATCTTGAACAAGTTGCTCAAGTCCTCTGGACTTTAATTTTTCTCATCTGTCGGGTGGACTTTTTGAATGAAATGACCCTAAGAATTCTATTATTTTATGTATTTGTCATATTTAAAATGTGAAGTAGCTCTAAAACTCTTTCAATCACCTGATTAGAATGTCAGTACCTAAGAAATAATGTCAATATCATTTTAAGTGTGCTAGCATTTCCTGTAGTGTTTAGCACATAAGGACATAGCATGGTCACCGACTACAAGCTTTGATTTCTTGATTCTAAGAGATGAATATTAGTCACCTTTGCCAGTTTGGGAACAATTTGCTCAAATGTGCTTCCCAGTCCACTTTCTCGGCCCTTCCAGCCTTATGATTTTCTTTTTCTTTTGCTTTTATATATTGCCTGATAGGAATGCAAAGGCGAACTTCAAATATGCGATTTTTTTTACCTACTTTGATAAATGAGTCGTTTTAAATTCTAGACTCAGACTGTGAGGCAATAGTCTTCAAATATCAGTGGAAGGAAGACATATGAAGGCACACAAAAAATAGGATTAGAATCATGAAAAGAGCTATTTCATCACCTGATCTTCTCTTTGCAACTAGGCATGCAACAGCTTACAAGAATGGTCAGGAAGGCTAGCAGCTGTTAACAGATGAGCCCAGAAAGAGCAGTGACTTAAAATAAAGCCATTTCTCTTTCATTTCCAGTACAATTGATGGCAGCAATGATGATGGTGGTGATGTCTGCCTGCTCCATGCAGTCTGTCATTCAGGATGGAGATTCAGTTACTCTCATGCACAATCCATGACCTTCAAGGATACCCAAGGTATTAACATTCAGATATCAAAAGCAAAGTTTAGGAGGGCATGAGGGAGGGGGAGTCTTACTTGTTGGATATTTTGCAGATTAGCGGTAGTGGTGGGTTTTGTTTCTTTTGTTGTTGTGTTTTTTTTGGGGGGGGGGAGGCGGACAGGGTCTTTACAAGTAACTGACTAGCCTGGAACTCACTATGTAGACCAGCCTGTGCCAGAGATCTCCGGAGTGCTAGGGATTAAAGCCAGGTGCCACTGTGCCCAGCTGCTTGCTGGATGCTTTTGTGACTAGTCTTGGTACTGTTTCTATCCACATTCTGCTGGTCTGACCTCAGCAACATATAGTTGCAGCACACATAGTTGCAGCACACATAGTTGCAGCAGAGACTAAGGAACAGGGTCTAGCTCTTTGCTAATGGAGGAAAATAGCAAATTTGCTGGTCTTTGGGCTCTGCCTTATGCAAAGATATTGATTATTCTTTATAGATATTCTTTATAGATATTCCCTCTAGGCTTCCTCCTTCTACCATGTCTACACTTGCTGATAAAATATTTTAGAGTTGATTCTAACTTGCCATGAACAATTGAAAACTCTATTCGGAGTGTTGATATTCACCAGGTAAGCATGGTTTTCATGGTACAAACTTCAGGCTTCTCTAAGCGCTCTAATTTCTGCCTTGGAGTCTTATAGGATGCTACTTTGTACAAGGTATACAGTGACCATACGTCACTCTGGATGACACACAGATTTAGCTTCAGGTCCATAAAACTAGGAATATCTCTTGCTTAATGTTATCAGGTTTAGGAGGTCAATGATTAAAAAAGAAATTGACTTCCACTTCACTTTAGGCCATTTATCTAGGAAATTAAATCATAGCTGCCGACTTTAAGAATCTTCTTATAAGATACATAGCTTTTATTTGATGTGGAGTAGTGTTTCTCAGAATATGGCCCCTGGAGTCACATCAGTACTGTTCAGTAACTTGCTGGTAATACAATTTTTCAGGTCTCGGTTCAGACTCTGTCTTACATATGTGGCTAGCTTCTGCTGCAGTTTGGGTAATAAGGCCCAGTAATCTGCACAGGTCCTATAAAAGCATATTCTAGAACCACTAAATAGTTATTTAGTTGAGTTGTACTATTTGCGGGGAATTTTATTTCAAGAACCAAGTCAAAAATATTATTTCAAATTGTTTTTTTTTCTTTCGTGTATAGTGTGTGTGCGTGTGCGTGTGCGTGTGCGTGTGCGTGTGCGTGTGTGTGTGTGTGTGTGTGTGTGTGTGTGTGTTGGCATGCATGTAGAGGTCAGAGGATAACTTTGAGGATCAGTCCTCACCTTTTACCTTGCTTGAGACAGGGTCTCTTGCTTGCACTGTGCACCAGGTTAGCTAGCCTGAGAGCTTCCAGGCACTCTGTCTATGCCTTCCGTCACCCCCGTTCCCCCCCCAGCACTGAAATGACAGATACATGCTACCACTTCAAGACTTTACATGGGTTCTGGGAATTCAAACTGAGGTCCTCATCTTTGTACAGAAAGTTCTGGATTTACTGAGTCATCTTCCCAGAAAACAAACAAAACATAAACCTTCTTCCTCTTTTCTCATATTGCTGTGAATTAAGATTGATGTAGGAAATTCACAAAATGAAAAGATTGCTGCTCTTAAGAGTCCTGAGACTTGCCTGAGGATCAGAACGCAAAGCAGCCACACCAGTCAGCCATACAGGCCAGGCAGTGGTGGTACACACCTTTAATCCCAGCAGTCACACTAGTTAGCCATAGAGGCTGGGTGGTGGTGGTGCTTGCCTTTAATCTCAGCAGTAGAGAGGAATATAAGGTGCTCTCTTTTTCCATCTGAAGATTTCACAGAGGTAAGAGCTCTCTAGGGCTTGACTGCTTTGTTTTTCTGATCTTCGGGTTGAATTCCCCCCACCCTTAAAAAAAAAAGAATCCTACGACATCACAAGGGCATCACTTCCAAAAATGTCAGCCATAAAGATGTAAAGTTCTAATGAAGCATGTCTGTCTAGCAGCTTCCTTAAAAAACCTGTAGTCATACATGTGATTCATGACTGCTTCTTTGGTCATCCAGGCTTTGTCTACAAATGATGAACGCAGAGGTTCACTACTATAATGCCAGCAGTAGGGAGCATGGGGCAGGAGGACTGTTGAAGCTTCCAGACCAGGCTGGGGCAGTGAGTTCAGAGACAAATGTGAGGCTTTGAATAAAATGAGAAGACAGAGATGAGGGAAGGAAAGAAGGAGTGAGCGAGGGAAAAGAAACTGTCACAATTCTGTTTGGGTCAGAGATACATAATGAACATTTATGATGAATGAATGCGTAGTCATCCCATGGATTCAGGTGCTGTTGACTACTGTTCTGGAATGGGGTCCGTTGTTTGAAATCACATTTTGATCTTTTATTCTAGTTAAAGTTTCATTAAAAGATACTGAGTGCCTTAAGTATATGGCCAGCCTTTTCTTCACGTCACGATTTTATCTATCCACGATTAAGACTAATACCTCCAGTCCCTCTGAGAGACTCCGAAAAAAGCTTTCTATGAAGGCTGTGCTGTTCCATCTCTGGAAATGTCTCTAAAAGATCTGCTACCGCATGTTAGCATTTGCCGTGACTAAGACAGGTTTTGTTCCCCTAGTAGCACTGACATTTGGAGCTGGAACCTTCTTTGTTGTGGGGCGAACATAGATGCTGTAGGGAGTTAAGCCGCACCTCCCATTCTCCGTTTGTCCACTGGATGCCTAAAGCATCAAGGACTCCCAGCTGTGACAGATATTCCAGACACTGCCACCGGAGCCCTGATGAGTAAAACTGTCCGGTGTGAGAGTAGCTTAATAATTTTGTTCAAAGCTACGGAAAGAACATAGGTTCTACATTTTCCTCTAGATCACTGGTGAGGACTCTGGAATGGCAGAGCTATTTGGAAAAGATCCACTTCACAAATCCTCATTGTTTTAGGTCCATTTTCTCTTTGGGACAACTTTATCATGAGATGTACAAATGTATAAACTCTAAGCATCATTTCTGCACATAACTTATATACTGACTTAATACTGAGTTATACTACTGTGTACAAGTAATCAAAAAAGCTGACTACAGGATCTCTAGAGAAGACTCTACTAGAGAGTGCACCACTAACGGAATGGCTTTTAGCTACTCCATGATAATACTTAAGTCATTTAAAAATTGAAATAAAATATATTAATCCCTCTGGTTACAATCTACCTCAAGATTCTAGCCATGGAAATTCGCCATTGATTCCGGAATCTGCTTCCTAGAATGGAAGAAAGAAGCTAATAATTCAGCTTCTGGGTTTCTTTCAGATGTCGTTTACTTCAGCATTACTGTGACCTCTCCTTACTTCTGCTTGAATACTTCATATTTTCAGTGTGTCGACTTTTTATTTAAATCGTCAGTATTTAGATGATATTGAACCTTAATTTCCTTATTGACCTTCTCACCATCCTTAATGTTCCATCTCATTATCCATGTGGGCATGTTTTAGCTATTTTTTAATGTAACTTTTATCATATATATTATATATGCTTTGCCTATGTGCATATCTGTACACCCCTTTGTGCCTGGTGTCCAGAGAGACCAGAAGAGAGTGTCAGACCCCTGGGAACTGAAGTTACAGTTATGAACTGTCATGTGGATGCTGGGAACTGAACTTGGGTCTTCTACAATAGCAGCTAGTGTTCTTAACCAATCAACCATCTATATAGCTGTATGTGGGCATATTTTAAACATTGTCCTTTTTCCCTTTTCATTTAGTCATATTTTAATATGGAGCAAGCATAAGAATGTGCATCTATGGCAAATTTAACAGGAAACTAAAATTATTTTTTAAAGCTTTAGATAATATAGTATCCAAATTTTATCGCTAAAAAATAGAATCTCTCTTTTACCCTCACATCTTGTAGCTAGCATACATGACAGCAAGGCACTGTTTAAAAAATTTAACAAACACATACAAATTCTGGTTATTAATTTTTCACACATAATTTTGTATTATTAACATAAAGCAGAATCATTCTGAAAACAAAGACAAAAGAATAAAAACGATAATGCATTGGCATAGCAGATGAAACCGATATTAGGTCAGAAGAAACATGTATACAACAAAGCCTACAATTTGAGAAATGTGGAAATCAAAGTCAAGCTAGCTAATTACTAACAAAGATGGCAGCCGTGTTTCTTTTTGTCTTTCACAGTGAATGCACGATTAGCACTTAGTACTAAGGCTGGGGAATAAACCATCTATAATCTACTGAAAAAGACCATCTGCTTCTATAAATTTTGTTCTCATATACTTGCCAAAGGAAGAGAACATATTAACAAAATAATGGGCCCTGCTCTGTTAATTGTAGGTTGTTTGCAGTTTTGCTATTGCTATTAGAATTTAATAAGCCATTCCTTCTGCTAAATTAATAAGCAGCCAAGATTATGTAATAGCTGCTTTCAGCTGCTAATTATTTTCCCATAATTCCTTATCTACCCCCAGCCCTCCCCACCTTTTTTCTTTTTTTTCCTTTTTTGGCTAGAAACACAGAAATGAGACTGCCAATATGTCATTAGCAAGTCTCCCATCATTTCCAGAGGTACAAACCAACATTAGTAACATATCCAATGAGATTAGACTTGGGAACTGGCTAGCTCAGAAACCTTGAGGACATAGGTGTTCTGTATACAAAAAGAAAAGGCAGTGTCTTGAAACAGAGGGTAGGTTTTCATTGTGTAGTATTAGTGCTATCTTTAAACTGGCTAATGACATCTGTTTCCTGTATTAAGGGAGAAAAAAAGACACTGGCATTTCAGGGGCATGTTTGGACAGGAAACAAGAGAAATTTGGGCAGGGGGCCTAAAGACCTACCAAAAGCCAATTCCACTTTCTGTTAACGACTTTCCTATTCCAGTATATATCAATCACACACACATCAGTAGGAACCTTTCCAAGCAGCATATTATTGCTGAAAGGGGAAGGTATTCTAGTGTTATTTTGCTAAAGAAAAGCATCATAAAATGACCTCAAATTCCTATCATATATATTACATTGGCACTGTAAGGCATAAACATGAACATTAATCTCTAATAGGGGATTTTTTTTGAGTAAATACAACTTTGTTTAAAACGTAGCATCTTTTTCTTACATTGGTTAATTTAAAATTCATGTTTAGTAACCTCTGCAAAGGAAGGCATGGCCCAACAAATGCTCTTTTGGCTTCCTTTGTAGGAATAGAGGTGACTGAAGTACTGAAGAGTATTTGACATAGGAAATCCATGGCTGTCCAAGCAAGGTCACCTAATCCTATGGGTCTCTACTCCCCCTATCTATAAAAGATGAGTTGAACTAGGTGATTCATCCATTCTATCATTCAAATAAAACATGGACATCCATTATATGCCCAGAACTAATTCAACATTTCAGCTTTTAACAAGTCTATCATCATTTCATAATTTGATTAGGCAACTCACATTTATCAGTAGTGTTAAAGACCAGGCAGGGAACTAGGTTCTTAAACGAATAAAATCCAAGATGCGCTAAGCAGAAGCATGTGGGTAAAAGAGGGATTCGTTGTTCCGGGGCTTTAGGGTGAGGCTTCAGAGATGTGACATTAGAGGAAGGACATGCCAAGAAGAGCGAGTCGTCAGCAAGGCTAAACTGGAACCCGGTCGGGGGTGAGGTGGGGGGCGAGACCGTGAGAAGCGGGATCTGGAGGACTAAGCGCCGTCTGGGCTTTTGCAGCAGAGAGCGGACCGCAACTCCTCCAGTCCGCCGCACTGCTGGGTGAAGCAAGCCCCGCAGAGTGGCTCTTGCAAAGCTTGGGGCGAGAAGTGTCTGGGCTAGCTAGGGCTGGAGCAGTGCATAGGAAAGGAGGGGCCTCCCTGCAAACGCGGGCACCACGAAAGCGCTGACTTGTTTTCCCCAGAGTTGCAGCCCTCCCATCCTTCCTCCCACCATCAGCACCGACTGTCACACCTCCCCGCCCAACCCTCTGGGGACCCGGAGAGTCACTGGAGCTCGAAGTCAGCTCTTTGCAGTGCGGACCATCCTTAGCCTGCACCACGGGGTCAGCTAAGGGCGCCGCGGAACCCCATCCTCCCGCCACTAAAGGAGCCAGGACAGCCGCGCGGGCTGTGTCCCGGCGGCACGGGGAGAAATACGCAGGCGCCCCCCCCCCCCGCCGAGGCCGCTTCCGGGTCACGTGGCCAGACTTCCGGCCCTCGCCACGCCTCCCCGCGGCCATTTGACCAATCGGCTTTCTCGCTCTCGCCGGCTACTGCTAGGATACTAGAGGCGGTTGGCGCCCCCTCGGCAACTTGGCGCTCGTCCTCCGGCCCGCCTCTCCGCTCGCCGCAGCCCGGGCTCCTCCTCCGTCCAGCCTCCGGGGCGGGGACTGTTGGCTCGCCCTACCCTCGCAGCCTGAGCCTGCCCTCCACAAGACGGGTCCCCTACCGGCGGCACCACGGCGTCCCTACAACAGCTCGGAGACGGGGGCTTCCCCTCAGCAGCCGCCGCTGCCTCGGTCTCCGCAGCCGGCCAAGCTCCGGCGCGTCCGCGGCCCGCGGCTGCCGTAAGTGTCGAGGGGATCCGCTGAGGTGGCAGGGATGGGAAGAGGGAGAGATGGTCGGGCGCGCCCCCCGCCGCCCCGTGAGCGCCCCGACGACCCCACCCCGAGTCTTCCCGGGGCGCCGCGCCCCAAAACTCACTTCTGGCGGTGGTGGCGCCCCGCTCTTCACTCTGCGGCGCGCTAGTGATGTTGGGGCTGGTCCTGGGTTCCGCGGGGACCCCGAGGCACCTGTGGTTCGCCGATCGCCTCAAGTTTGGCGGGGCATTTTGGGGAGGGGCCGGGGGTGGCAGCGACCGAGGACTTGGCGCCCCTGGCGGGCCAGCGGATGCCATTGTCTCTGCTCCGCTCCTTGCCGGTCACCTCTCCAGGCTTTGGGCAGTGATGGAGTGTGGTCCCGGGAGGAGGGGAGGCGTCCAAGACTGCGGGACCCCAGGGACGCTGGACCGGAGCCTATTCCAAGGCTGAGCCCATTGTTGCTTTTTGTTTTGTTTTTGTTTTAATACTAATCTGAAGAAATTTTTGTCCCGAGATTTGCGGCAAAATCAAAGCGAGGGAAAAGGAATACTTGTGCCAGGGCTTTCGCCCTATGTTAGCACATCATTTGTTTGAAAGAAAATGCGTGGTTTCTTCGTCCTACAAAGTGGTAGGGCGGATACTGGACCCTGCTACAGATAGCCTGGAGCACACTCCTGTCGTTAGCAAACCCTCTCCTGGTCACCAAGATTTAAGAAAACCCAGTCGTTTCCTTCCCCAAGTTCTAGTAACGGTTTGCGTTGAATGTCCAGTTGATGCGTTACTTGTCCTCTTCGAATGCCGCTGTCTTCAGAACTTATATGGGCGGCACTTGGCTAGCAATGAATTATATAGCGTGTTGTGTGTGGGTAATAGCCACTTTTAACTTTACTAAAGTTAAATGGCTACGCCATAAATTTCCGGATGTTTTCTTGATGCCTTTTTGGGATATTGCGAGATGAATTTCCTGTTGAAATTTAGAGCCAGTTTGATTTTATATTAGTTACGTAAATTCCTCTTCCCGATGTTCAAATTTAAGGTGGTGTAGTGAATATTAAGAACCTGCCTTGGGGTCTCACTTGCACTGTCGCTGTTAAAGGAACTTAAAAGGGTTAAAAGAGAAACCCACCTGGATTTTACCTTCAAATTAGCTTTACAATACAGCTTGCTTTTATCCGTTGAATTATAAAATACCTGCTTTAGAAAACTAGCCAGACCAACAGTCATGCAAATGCTAAGTAAATCCATACAAATTAGCTTCAATATAAAAACACACTAGAATCCAGCATACATTCAAATGTGTTCTTTTTTTGTTTTAAAATTAGAATTCTGTGAAATGTCTCAAAATTTTGTTTTCTTTATTTTTTTTTAATTTAAGTATTCTATGCCCTGTCTCAATATGAGTAACTTTTGGTCAAGGTTTTTCAGCCTTGTATTCTCTTTCACGTACATTAACTCAGTTCTTGAGTGCTTATTTGTGATAGATGGATTTTATAAAAGTGAAATGCAAACATAAAAATCAGGCTTTTGTTAAGAAAAACGTGTTGTTTGTGATTAGCATTCTGTTTTGCTTAAAATATGCTAGTATAAATTGAGGGGAGTGCTTTCACTGATGAGTAGTCTGTCTGCAAGAAATTCAGCCTGAAACTACGATGGCCTCAGGGTGAAAAACAGTAGGTCTTCTCTTTCCTAGAAATGTCCCTAAAGCAACTACCTGGTGTCTACAGTTGTCTTTGATGCACGGAGAGTGTGGAATGTGTAACAGGGGAGAAAATTGTTTCTTAAATTATCAGAGTTCTTGTTCAAAAATTTCACTCGCGCTTACCACCTATTCTTATTGCCACACACTCTCTTCCACACTTACCTACATGTCATTGTAAGAAGACCTTTCCAAAAGAATTTTCTGTTGTTTTAACCTGCGTAGAAATGTTGATGGCTGACTAATCATTTGGCAGGGTGTTTAACTCTATCCCCAAAGCAGCTCTGCAAGCCAAGTGCTCTTAACAGTTTATCCTAGGTAATTGTATGTAATCTTGATTTTATTTATCTTAACAGATGCAGTTTATGTTGCTTTTTAGTCGTCAGGGAAAGCTACGGCTGCAGAAATGGTATGTCCCACTCTCAGACAAAGAGAAGAAGAAGATCACAAGAGAACTTGTTCAAACCGTTTTAGCTCGGAAACCTAAGATGTGCAGCTTCCTGGAGTGGCGAGATCTGAAGATTGTTTATAAAAGGTATCATTTTGTAAAATTCATCAGAAAGGGGAAATCAAATGCTAGCATTCTTTCAGATGAGGACATTTCAGACTTTTCTGTTGATAAACAAGGATTAACAGATATTTAAATGAAATAAGTTGAAAAGAAAACTTTCCAAAATGGCTGTTTTGATTGCTTGCCTTAGACTGAAGTGCTAGCAGCAGGGGAATCAATTTTAAATTAATTATATAATTAAAGACAAATAATTATGCATGCTTGGTCATCGTTTTAGAAAATAGTCAATGGATTCATTTCATTACAGGGTTAATAGGGTTAGCATTTTAAATTTTTAAGTAATTTGATAAATTCAGGCATGCATAGACAATAGTATGATGATCCTTTCTCCCAACAAATCCATAAAGATTTATTTATCAAACAATTGATATTTGGCATTCATCTTTATTTTACAGAATGTTTTTTGAGGGAACATTTATTTCTTCCCCATTTCCTGCATTTAAAATAAAAGCATTTCTGCATATAAAACACTGTCTTGATGGTGTGTGCAGAGAACAGTATGGAATGCCATGAAGGTGAAGAGAAATCATGTTTTCTTCTGTTTTCTGTCACTACATTCCAAGTATGAATGGCTTTTGTGGTGGAGGAGGTGCCAGGGGAAGAAATTAGATTTATAGGATAGAAAAATCATCTTAAGTACTTTAGGCTTATCTTTATTTCATAGTGAATTTCACCAGTTTGGGTGGATTTTTTATTCAATGTTTAGATTGGTACTTGTTGAGAGAGATCATAGAAAAATCACAGCATTTGAGAACTGGGAAATGCCTTAGAACAATCTACACACACAATATATATATATATATATCCCAGGGACAGAATCTTTTCTAAAACAAGTAGAAATCCAATTGCGGATCAGAAATAAGAACCCTGTACCCTGGCTCAATTGGCCTCTGCTGTCTGCACTAGAGATGGGTCTTCGATTTACAAAACATGGTTACTGTTCAAATTTCAGTTTATAAAAGATGAGAATTTGGAAATAGGTCACACACTAATGATGGACATGGGGCTACAACTTAAGGTTTAAGTGTGGCGGCAATGGTTTTAAACAGGTGTGGAAAGACATACGGTTAGATTTGCATTTCTCAGAAAATTGCAGTGAAACCCTGGCTTGGGGAGTGAAAGGGGCTGAGACTGGCACCTGCAGGATCAGTAGAGAACTACATGATTATTGGATCCTGAGCTGAGAGGCTGGAAGGGAGACCTGTTACCTAAGGAAGTTTGAGAAAATTTGGTCACCCCAATAAGCAGAGAGCCAAGAGCAGCCAAAGAAAGAGGGAGTGGTATCACCTCCGCTTCTAGAGTTTGGCTTATGGGAAGAAAGGTAAGCTAGAGAATTTAGTTAATTTGGGGGCAAGTTGATATGGCCACATTTGTTCACTTGGCTCTCTGATGGGATGTGGTAGGCATAGCCATGAAACTTGAGGGTGAAAATTAGACTTTATATATTAAATCACCAGCATTCTGGTGCAGGTGGAAGGGCTAAAGAGGGGGCCCACAGATCGAAATGAGAAGCAAAGGAGTGGTATTAGGTCAGTAGTCAGGAGCAGAGAGATTTGAGAGTAAGAACACTCATGCCGGCTGTTGCGTGAAGTACAGTAAAAGTGAAGAGCTTTTTAGAATCTTCTAGTGAGCATTTCATGCATTGCCTGTTGCCAGAACATTGTCAGTGAAGTAGAGACAGGATTTTTAATGTAATGAGGTGAAGGTGGAAAGGTAGAGAAATTGAAACTGCATGGATAGAATATTTGGGAGAGCTTTGCCAAAGACAGAAGAGGTGATAACTGCCCATAGACCTGGATTCTGGAATCCTGGATAGGGTTTATAAAAGGTGCGAGAAGTTTAAGCTTATTTCTAGATAGTGAAAGGAGTCCCCCGTGTGGAGGAAGAAAATCCTAGCAAGAGAACAGAGCCCATGAATGGGCGGGCCATTCAGAGGAAAGGAAACATAAGGTTGGAGCTCATGCACTTGCCACTCAGCCTCTTCCTGCAGATCCCCCACCTTCTTCAGAAATTACAAAAGAGAACTCCAACCTGATCTGATATTTAAATCAAAGGGATTTTTTTTTCAAATAAAATTTGGATTTAACAAAAAGAAAAAATAATTTTATTGGGATGTTCATATACAAAATGTAAAATGTTTTTCTGTAGGCCCCTCCTGTTTCATACTGAAAACATCATCTACTTCAAACTTAACCATGTATTTTGTTATTATCAGGTGATGTGTTTTCTCTGCTCCGGCTGGAAGAGATAAGACCTTTTAAGGCATAGAACTTCTACTGAGTTCCTAATAAATTCTGCTCTAGCACTTTCAATGTTTCTCTTAGCATGTGTTTCTATATCGTCTTTGTTTATTTGTCCCTGAACATTTGGCATACATATTTTCCCTTTGTGGGAGGAAGTGGTGGGGGTACAAGGGTAATGTCATTGAGAAGACAAGCTGAAAAATCTGAAGACTTACAATATGTTCCCATGTGCCATTACCTAGTTTTGTGACTTTGAATATTTTGATTTTTTTTGCCTTTGTTTCCTCATCTTTAAAATAAATGCTCCCGAATATCCACTAGAGACAGAACATTATATGCTTAGTTGGTGCAACATTTTATAGTAGAGGCAATTGAATTTAGGCCTTTTAAAATTAATTTTAAAATGCATCCCCATGTTACCAGCTTGAGAATTTGTTGAAGGGTACTTATTGATTTTCTTTACTAACAAAAGAAATTTTAACGACATACCAGTGGGTATTGAGAATAGTTTAGCTACATTCATGCACAGTCAGCTGATATTTAGCTGACTGCAGAGAAGTCATGTGTTTTGAATATAAGAATAGGCACTTTCAGATGTTCTGAGTGCCAGTAATTAGAGTAAGCCCTAATCCATGGTGCTAAAAATAACTAAACATACCTCTCTTCTTACTAGTCTATTATTAATTTTACTAAGAGAACAACATGAGCTCATATTGAATTTTAAAGCACCATTTGGTCCTAAAAATAGGGAGTACTCTTCAGGTTTTCTTAGTAATCTTTTACTAAATCTGTATGGCATTTTTTTTATCTCTTTCCCTTTCTCAAAGTTCTTAATATTGAGCATATTTTAATTTTAGCCAGGTGCAGGATTATTTTAATACACTTCACAGCTGTGGTTTTTAATTGAAAATTTGGGCTCCAGGATCAAATTTCTGTTCTCATCCAGTTACTCAAGCCTGGTTCTCCTCTAAGTGCAAGTAATAATGATATCTTGGTAGGAATGTTATGAGATTAAGATGGTAAAATATGCAAAAGCCTTCACTAGCATTTAGCACCTCACGGATAGTGACTCTCTCTCTCTGTGGTACCTGCTATTGTACTTCCCCAGCTTTCTGACGAGGTGTTCTTATCATGCTAATAGTTGTCTATTCACCTGGAAGAAGTAGTTCTTGAAGTTGATGCCTTTTTCTCATTCTTAGTGAAGTAAACATTTAGAGGACTGAAGCTGCCAGTGAATGATATAAGAGATACTGGATTTGATTTCTAGAATGAAAAAGAAAAAACTCAAATGAAATACTATTGGAGGAGTTCAATTTTTTTTTCTTTTAAAAGTAATTTTGGCCAGGCGGTGGTGGCGCACGCCTTTTATCCCAGCACTTAGGAGGCAGAGGAAGGTGAATCTCTGTGAGTTCGAGGCCAGCTTGGTCTACAGAGCTAGTTCCAGGACTGGCTCCATAGCTCCTGAGAAACCCTGTCTCAAGAAACAAACAAAGTATTTTTGATTGGTATCTAGATATATCAGTCCTGCTCATTTTTAAATTCATGGTTAGTTTACTTTAAGACCTTTAACTATTTAGTTGGTATTTAAATATTGCTTACTTGTAAACAAAGAGGCGGTATTGTGGATAAAAAAAAAAGGAAGGAGATACATACTGGATGCCTAACAGTAGCATGGGAGACGTTTGCAATAAAGAATGTTACTTCACATTTACTATTAATTATCTCTGTAATAGGATTATTTGTTATTCTGTTCAGTTCATAGAAATAACTTGTATCTGTCTTTTGGTCTGTCATTTTTAAATATGTTCCTTTCATCTTTAGTTTTCATAATTCAGAGAATTTCCTATATCAGTGTTTCTCAACGTGTGGGTCACAACCCCTTTGGCAACACTCTACCTCCAAAAATATTTACATTACAATTAACAACAGCAGCAAAGTTACAGTTATGAAGTAGCAATGAAAATAATTTTACGTTGGAGGGGTCACCACAACAAGAGGAACTGTATTAAAGGGCCGCAGCATTAGGAAGGTTAAGAACCATTGTCCTGTATCATTTGTGCCACTCTGGAGATGCTGTTGAAGAGCATGGATTAGGGAGGGTGGAGAGTTGGAAAAGTCTTGCTTTTGAAATACATAAACAAATCAAGGCTATGATGGGAACAAGAGGAAGTTCTTTGCTCAAGTTAGAGATGGTGCCCTGTTTTGTCTTTCCTGTTTTTTTTTTTTTAAACTGGGGATGAGGGAACACATTGAAATGTCTACTCTGAAAGACCACAGGCTTGCAGATTTGAGATTTCTGTGTATACATTATTCTTCAATGACATATTCTAAAACAATGACAATATCTTCAATAAGCCCGTCAGTTGGGATATATTGACAGCTTGTTTTCTCGCCATTTGCTTGTAGTTTGAATCAATCACACTGTGTATTTAGTTCTAATTAAGTAAACTAAAGAAAAACTGGCTCAATTATATTTTTAAATGCTCAGAAAGCAACCTGAGAAGAAGAGCAAGATCAATTACTCCTTCTAAGAGACATGATTGAGTTATTCCTTTTTCTCTTTTCTTTTTGCTTGTGTTTTCCAAAATTTCTCTTGTACATTTATTACTTTTGTAATCCAGGAGAAAACAAATTTATTTTAAAAGAAGAATAAATGTAATTATAATAAGAATGAGGACTAGTACAACAGGACATTGAAAATATATTTAGAAAACATGATTATAGGGGTAACATTTTTTCTGTGATTCCATTTCATTACAGATATGCCAGTTTATATTTTTGCTGTGCTATTGAGGATCAGGACAATGAACTGATTACCCTGGAAATTATCCATCGTTACGTGGAATTACTTGACAAGTATTTTGGCAGCGTGAGTAGTAGTAGATTAGTTTTTATCTTGTCTCTGATAAGCTTATTATTTGGGGATTCTAACTGTGAGGAGAGGCAGGACTGGCTATTTATTTATTTATTTATTTATTTATTTATTTATTTATTTGGTTGGTTGGTTGGTTATAGTTGGTTGGATATTTCATTTGTATTTTAATAAATAATAAATAAAGCTTGCCTGAAGATCAGAGAGTAAAACAACCCCACTGGTTAGCCTTACAGACCAGGCAGTGGTGACACACACCTTTCATCCCAGTAGCCACACTAGTTTGCCATAGAAACCAGGCGATAGTGGTGCATGCCAGCCCTAGAAAGGAATATAAGATGGGAGGAGACAGCTCTCAGACACAGTCTCATTCTGAGATTCCTGGAAGCAGTATCACCATTTCAGACTGAGGCAGAGGTAAGAGCCAGTGGCTGGATGCTTTGCTTTTCTGACCTTCAGGGTTTTTACCTTCTGGGCTTTTATTAATCGTGCTACAGTTGATTAGTTGGTTTTTCAAGACAGGGTTTCACTGTGTAGTCTTGGGTATCTTAGAACTCAGTCTGTAGACCAAGCTGGCCTTGAAATCATAAGGATGAACCTGCCTCTGCCTCTTGAGTGCTAGGATTAAAGGTGTGTGCCACCGCCACCGTGCACTGACTCTTATTTCTTGTCAATACATCTAGTCAACTTTCAGAATCTCTGGCCCTGCAGATCTACTCGTTTAATTATAATAGTGAGAATAAGTTTTAAAATAGTAAAATTGAGGGGCTGAATAGATAGCTTAGTTGGTGAAATGCTTACCACACAAGCATGAGAACCTGAATTTAACCCTAGTATGCACACATAAAAAGCCAATGCTGGCTCCTACTGCTGCTGCTTTTTAAATATTGTGTATGGGTGTTTTGCCTACATGCCCGTCTATGTATCACTTGCACTCTTGGTGTCCACGGAGGCCAAAAGAAAGTATCAAATCCCCTTGAAGTAGAGATACAGGTGCTTGTGAGTTATAATATAGGTGCTGGGAATTGGACCTTGACATTCTGGAAGAGAGGAGACAGTGCGTTTAACTGCTGAGCCATCTCTTCAGTCCCTAACTTTGACTTTTATTTCCAGGAGGATGGAGACAGGTAGATCTCTGGAGCTCACAGAACAGCCAGCCTTGCCTAGTCTGTGAGGCCTAGGTCCCAGTGAGAGACCCTGACTCCCAAAAAACAACACCCATTTGCACACTTGTACACCAAACACACACACACACACAAACACTAGTGAAATAGAAAAGTCCTATTGCTGACATTTGCATGCTGGAAGTGTGAAGTATAGCTTTCAGAATCATTAGCAGCTTAATCACATTACTCAAGAAATATGTACTTAAAGATTGGTTTCTATGAGTGGAAAATTATTGGGTTGACTACATAGGGCGTGTGCAGAGCCAGATTTAACTTGTAGGCATTGTGTTGTCAAGTACTTGAGATTTGAAAATTAAAGCTTATTTAAATCAATGGTGCTTAATCAGCAAGATTTCCATTTTGAAAAGAATTAAGATCAGTTCAATCTGATCAGATTTTATTCATTACCTAGTAGTGAATAAGCATCTTTAGCTTAAGTTTTAACAGGCTTTGTTTTGTCTCATTTTGCTTTTGCTTTTCAGGTGTGTGAACTTGATATCATCTTTAATTTTGAGAAGGCGTATTTCATTTTGGATGAATTTCTTTTGGGAGGAGAAGTTCAGGAAACGTCCAAGAAAAATGTCCTTAAAGCAATTGAACAGGCTGATCTCCTGCAGGAGGTAAGCTACTTAGGCTCCTGAAAAGAAAACTAGCATGTTTTGCTTTTGCTAGGGAAATCTCAGTCATCATTCCTACAAGTTTCAGAAATTACTTCAAAGCATGCTTGGTATGTAGTGTTCATGTACAGTTTGACTGGAATATGTGTCGGTCACATCAACTCAGTTATCTGTGGATGGATGGTTCTCTGTAGAGATGGCCTGCAAGTCAGGCTGATTTAGACAACAGACTACTTGAATTAAAATAAGTAAATGAATAAATAGAAAATAAATGTATATATTAAAAGGGAGAAAATTGGCCAAAAATAACAACATTGGAGAACTCCTCATCCTTTGTTTTGAATTACTTAAAATCCCCCACCTTTTTCATTAGTGTGGATAATTAGGAGTTGACTGTGAGATTATGGCATTTCCTTTCCAAATTGGTTCATGTTTTCATTTCATGTCCATTAAGTGCAAATGTAGCCAAGCAAATGTTAGTGTTTTCTAATTATGCTTTTTATAGAACCCTCTGGCTTTGTGTTAACAAAATTAACTTAAGATAAATTTGTACTTCTCTTTGTTCTTTTGAAATAACTAACCATGTTCTGTCAAAACTATTGTATTCCTATCTTAACTTCCATATCCCAGAATATAGCAACCCCCTTTCTCTTCTAATTGCCTTCAACATCCTGAGCTAATTCATGTGCTTGATGCTTAGGTACCAAATTAAATTATGGGTTAGAACTAATTGTGGTTGTTACAATATAGAAAGTTTAGCATGAAAATGGGTTAGTAGAGAAAAAAATAGGTATTTTCATTACGGTATATATATATACATATATGTGTGTATATGTATATATATATAACCTTGTGTGTGTATGCACACACACAACATAAATGAATATTTGTGTCCCATGGGTTCATTTACTAAAGTGTCGAAAGTAGATTTGTATTCTTAGTTTATTTTAACCTTTTATTACATACCTATTATGGCTTTAATTAGTAAAACAGACTTTAAATTTTTTTCTAGCATTTCTGAAATGGCTAGCTTTAAAGGAATGACTAAGGGGAGGAGAATAACTTGTTCTCTGTTAAAATTTCTTTACTTTTGGTCTCTGTGGTGGAGGGAACACCTAGTGAATCCTCTATCAGTCAGTCAGCTGGAGAGCCTGCGTCAAGTTGTGTTGATATCATTTAGAGTCTACAGCTCTTAAACGTGAGACAGTGAACTGTGTGTTTAATGGTGTTGTAGTTATCAGAAAAATGGTTGGTGAGTGGAAAACTGCAGTATTTCGGTGACAGCCCCTCATGCTATCTGCTGTTTGTTAGTCAAATGAGCACAGTTTGCCATGGTGGCTTATTAATTAATTGCAAACATGTCATTTTGGAGGTTTGTAATTTTAACATCAGGTATGCTGACTCCAAGAGTACATTCTACTGTTATAATATTGGTTTTAAAGTTAGCATCTCTTTTTTGTTGTTTACTAATCAAAGTTAGGAGAAAAAAACAGTATCAAAAAAGGCAATTAGGTCAAACTGGGGATGTAATGTAGCTCAGTTGGAAGAGTGTTTGCTTAGCTTGCATGAAGCCCTAAATTCAATCCTCTACTCAGCATAAACCAGATATGATAATATGTGCCTGTGATTTTAGCACTTGTGGAGACCGAAAAATCAGGAGTTCAAGGTCTGGGGTACAAAGTAAGTTCTGAAGGAAGCCTGATCAACCTGAGGCCCTGCCAAAACATGAAAAATAAAACTAACCAAAAGATAGGCCCCAGGATTAGGAATTAGAAATTATTCATATTTAAGTCTTGTCTTAATAATGTTTAATTATTATAGAATTCTAATCTCTTGTGTTAGAACTTAGTATTTCTTCTGTTTTTCACCATTTTCTAGTTAATTCTTTGTTGTTGTTTTTAAGACATTTTTAAAGCCATTAAAGCTCAAGTTTTGCTTTTAATGTGTTCCTAGAGAGTAATGCTTAGGGCACTGATATCTTCTTGTTCCTGAGTTACTTTCTAAGTGCTACTTGGAAATTGCTCTATGCTTTATAAGACAACAATGGCATAGTGTGTATTTTACCCTATGAAGGGGGTACAAAGCATTATTATAGCAGTGTGTGCTATTTATTACCTCTAGGCCTGAGGATATTCACTATTGTCATTATCAGTTGAACCCTTTATTGAATATGTAGACTTATAGACAGTATTTTCTCAGAAGTCTCCTTGTTAAGATTTGTTAAAATACCTAGGTCTATAATAACTTTCTAGATCTTATAATTTGAAATATAGTAGTCACTTCATCAGTGTCCTCAGGTGATTTTGTTTCTAAAATTGTTCAAGTATAGCTAGTTTAGCTAAATGTATCCTAAAATTTGCAGTAAAAGTACTAGAAACCTAATCTAAATGTAATTTTTCATGTATTATAACTTTTCTATTTAGTGTCAAATCTTTATTTGGAGTATTTAAAGCACTAAATATAATTTTGAATTAACAGTGAACTTTATATGTTGGCTTAATAGTCTATACAAGTTAGAATAATTTTGATTTTATATATTTTTATAAAATTTGTGAAATATATATTCCTATTCTTAATTCTATTCAGAAAATTTGTTAAAACTTTGCTTTTGCCCAATTTATATAAATATGAAATTTAGGTAGTCTTGCATTTTATGGGCAAGCAGGGTAGATGTCAGTGTTTAAAGTAGATTTTCGTCTGTTATGCTGCAATCAGTAATAAAAAACAAAATAAATGTATATCTGAATAATAACTGTAAAAATATTAATAAACATTGTAGTTTAATAGTATATTTTTCATATTTGACATTTGTGGACCAATTCTGTGTTTAGTTCTTTTGGTTGCATGAATTTATTATTAGCTTTGGGAGGGAAAGCCCAGAAATTGGCCCATTATCCAATTTTTAATATTTGACTGTTAGAATTTAAAACATGTCATATCAAAATGCCACTGGTACTAAAGTTGATTTTTAAATTAAGCTATGACATGCTGAGATTAATAAAGTTATATTTCCCTCCCCACATAGCTAGTTTTTGTGTGCTAAGGTGAGTTATAATGATGCAGCTGAACTTATTTTATAACCACATATATTGACAATTCCCCTGTGAAGTCAGCACTTACCAGTTTTTCTCTGCTCCTTAATTTTGTAGAGCCAGAATGAAGAATGGGGAGGTTTGTCTGAGGATATCTTATGATAAAGAGCAGTCTAAGACTTTAGTTCCTTTGACCCCCAACTTATTTATTGGTAACTATTACCATTTTTGTGGCATGGATAAAATGGCACTATGCAGAGACTGTTGCACGTGAGATGATTTCAAGTCCTTGCTTGATCTGTGAAGATCAAATAATTAAATATTAGGCGTTGGGCTTGTTATAACCCTAAAGGTAGATGCATGATGGTGTTGATCAGCGCTTTGAGATGTGTTGACCTTTTTTTCTTATACTAACAGCATCATTTTAAAATTTGTGGGGATTTTTTTTTCTTTTGAGCTTTGTTTGCTGTTGGTATTGTTTCTCACTAAAGTAATCCATAAAATGGAAAAGAAGCGAGGTGCCAAAAGCAAGCACTATACTCATGAATTTGCTTCTACTTGAAGATGGTCCACTTTATGAACAGATTCACTAGATTTCCAGAGTTTGTCTGACTCGTCTAGAAAGCACTAGTCTATGGAGAATTACTCCTGCTAAAATTGATTTGTTTTAGTGCTGAGGCCTGCATGAAATATCTTAATAGTCTGCTATGTCTTTGTGAAAGTAATCAATCTGTGGGACTGCATAAAAATGGAAAGGTAAGAATTTTGAGAGAAAACTGATTTCTTTAAAGAAATGAGGTTTTTATAATAACATTAGGCAAATAAGTATTTCTTGAAGTATTTTATAACATGAAGATTTAAGTTTTTCAAAAAATTAAACCTTCCTAATTAAGAATATTTAGGCATGTTAGTGAGATTCACAGATATTTTAATTGTTTTAAAAGCATAGATTTTTTTTCAAATATATACAATATCATTTAACAGCAAAACACATTTTGTTATAAATATTTTTCTGATTTGCTTTAAGAAGACAAAACCCCTGTAATTATTTTCTAATTACCATTCATTCATGTTATAACTCTTGAGCCTAAACTTTTTCTTTAATTGGGTTAAAAGTTAAGGCTATAGTTATTACTGCAAGAGGATTTAAATGTAGGTCTGCTAGAACAGATTCTGGAAAAATGAGGTTTTATTGATGCTTAAAATAGACAATCTAGAAGCAGGCAGATACACAAGACATAATAAATCTCTAGCCTTACTTTTAGTGCCATGCAATATGACTAGTGTCATTGGCGTCTGCTTTTCAGATTGTAATCATTTTTATTCTATATAGTTTTAGTCAGTGTTTTCCTTTGTTTGTTCTTTGGAACACCCCCCCCCCCCTTGTTATTTCTTTTCTAACTCATAGTGAACAGCTCTGGCTACTCTGAGCTCTTTGTTTCTTGTTTGTTTTTACAGTGCCTGGGGATAGAACTCAGGGTAGCACTTGTGCTAGGCAAGCCCTCTATCACAGACCTGTATTCTTAGCGCCACTTGGCTTTTTCTAGTCATTAAAAGCCAAAATAATTTAAATATCAAATTATTGTAAATTTGATCTTGAAATGATTTTTTCACTAGAGCCCATAGTAGTAAATGCAATTTTATATTATAGGGCATACCAAGTACAAAACAAAAATTATTGAATAATATTCCCATTTCTGGCTTTGTTCTCTCAGTTTTTCTATTCTATGTTTTTTTTTAAGTGCTAATCTTAATAATTGATTTCATGATCCCAGGTTTAGGACCTGCTAAGAGCATATTCCAAATGGTCAGTTTTTAAACAGTACTTGATGAAAATTTTAGGTTTGATGTTATACTGACATTATAATTTGTTTTGTTACCACTGTGCTTAAAAATTAATCCCCATAGAAGAAAAATTAGTAAATACAGGCCAACACACTAGAATATAATCTTATCCACCAAGTAGAGCCAATTTGGTAAACTCTCCTAGGAATGAGATGGGGCAGTCATGCATATTCAGGGTACTTTGGGCTATGCATGCCCAGACAAATTCCTGGTTGTTGAAGTGCATTGTGACTGGCATCTACTAGGTAAAGACCAAGGACACTGCTAAATACCTTATTCTGTCCAGGACATACCCACCAAAGAACTATCCAGCCCTGAAAGTCAATTGTATTCAAGTTAAGAAACCCTGACTTAATTTAACACCTTGAACTAAAATTTCATTTTCATTTATAAGCTGTTACATCTTTTTAATAGTATATGTAGTATTCAATATAAATAATGGTTGAAAATTAATCAGAACTAGAAAGGAGTAGAAAAAAACTTTAAAATGTGAAAAGAACGTATGTTAAAGAAAACATAAATGGCTATTTAAAAAACCGTCTTTGTGATTCATATAAACTACCTTTGCCTGGTAACTAGCAACTGGAGAGATACTCTACGGGTGCCTTTAGAACCTGGCCCACAGAAAAGCTTATGGGATGTCACTGAATAATCTAATTTCCTCAACAACAACTAGATCTGTTCACTTCTATTAAGGTAATTGGGTTTTTATGTGGAAACAAGATTGAATCTACCCTGCAGGCAGGCAGAACACTATTGAATTTTCTGCCGATTTCCTCATCCACTTTTAGATGTGATCATTTTTTAAAGGAAGAATAAAGTGGCCAGAATTTACATATACAGACTTCCTTTTGTTACAAACTTTTTGTTCTGCCTCACACTGTTAGTCTTGAACAGTTTGCAATTCTGATTCTAAGAAATCATATGTTTAGAAAACTGATTAAATTTAGGGTATTTGGAGGCAAATACATCTATACTAGAATAAACTTAAAATATTTTAGTCTAAGCTAATTTTTCTGTTGTTTTATTTTAAAAGTATAATTAGATGCCAGAGAAAGTAATTTGTCCTTCGTATCTTATAATTAACAGCTTTTAGAGTAGCATTTTTTTATTTTATTTTTTACAAATATTACCCTTTGAGACTTTTTTTTTAATGAAAACTATTAGGTAATGTGTTCTGTTCTTTTATTTTTTTTTAAATATAATTTTTTTATTGAAAAAAAAAAGATTTCCGCCTCCTCCCCGCCTCCCATTTCTCTCCCCGTCTCCCTTTTCCCCCCTCCTCCCTCTCCTCTCCCCCTCCCCCCCACTCCTCTCCCCCTCCCTCTCCAGTCTGAGGGGCAGTCAGGGTTCCCTGCCCTGTGGAAAGTCCAAAGTCCTCCCCGCTCCATCTTGGTCTAGGAAGGTGGACATCCAAACTGGCTAGGCTCCCCCAAAGCCAGAACATGAAGTAGGTTAGAGTAGCATTTTTAAGATAAAATAAAAGTTATTCCACTTATTTTTAAGGCAAAAATAATAGAAATAGATGAGTAGACTAGGAGGAAAGAGCAGAGGATCTGACTAAGTCAAGGATGAAAAAACAAAAAGTCTTTACTAAGGGAATACAAATTAAAATACCAACTAGCCCTTTAAAAATTTTTTATTGTAACAGTTGTTTTCAAGTTAAGAAACCCTGACTTAATTTAACACCTTGAACTAAAATTTCATTTTCATTTATAAACTGTTACATCTTTTTAATAGTATGGAATGGTTTTGTGGTGTCTATTTTATGATCAAATGTGTACTATACTTTTTGTCACATTAGTTGCACATCTAAGAATTGTATCCAACTGAGAAATGTATATGTATACATATGTATATGCACCAAGACATAGGCTCAGCATAATATTTAGCCATTGGAATTTACCCAAATGTCCATTAGTGAAGAAAATTACAGTGCAATCGTACCTGCAGTTGCTAACATAATTGTAAAATAAATAAGACTAAGTTTCTGTGTAATGATATGGAAAGATACTCAAGACACATGAAATGACAAATGATCAAGGAGCAGGATATTGACTCTATAAAGCTCCTCACTCCATTGTTCTAAAGAGAAAAATGAGCATGTAGTTAGTATTATGAATTTTTTGGTAGAAGAATGCTGCTGTTGAATGAGGGCTCACATTGTGATATCACAGATGGTAAAAACCTGAGCAGAATTTGCTAAAATAAAGGTTCAGCAGACAGAGTAAAACACTTTGAGCTTTTGTCCATTTTATACACTAACCATCTGGAGCAGCTATAAAGCTCTTGCTACTCATTAGTAACTTAATGTTAGAAAAAATCAGTAGGGGCCTGGAGAGCTGACTCGATGCTTAAGAGCACTTGCTATTCATCCAGAGGCCTGGGTTCAGTCCCCAATACACACATCAGTATGTAATGTATGTAACTCCAGCTCCAGGGTAATCTGACATCTCTGGCCTCTGCGGGCACTTGCACTCATGTACATACTTACATGCAGAGACACATGCCTACATATAATTAAAATAATAGAAATAATTAGAAATATAATTCCAAAGAAAATCAGTAGAGGTTCTTATTAATTTACAGATGTTCATAAAGCAGGAGTACATCATGAGCCCTATCATCTAAAAGGTGCCTTATGAACTGTTCTCAGTTCTATTTTTAAAATTTATTGTTCAAAATAGGTCTTAATGAATTTACTCTATTGTGTGGCCCTTTGGAGCTTCTAACTCAAAGAATAGACAGACTTAAATAAAATGTTGAGCATAAGAAGTTTGCATGCTTTGCCACAGAATTCAGTTAGGAGCATCGTGTTATAAAACATGAGATATAAACTATTTTATAACACAAGAAGTATGAGCAGAAACTCCTTTAAGCATTGCAGTAAGGTGATAAACTTGAAATCACACTTCCTTATATTTGCTTTTCACTAAATAGAAACCATTTCCTCTGAGATTCTGCTGAATAATCTTCTAGGTGCCAGTGAATCCAAAGCTCAGATGGTTGTTCCCCATGGTACAGTCAGTGCCACGGTTAGCCGTTCAATCCTGAATATCTAACACCATTAGCTTACTTAAGCATCTCTCAGTTCAACAGTAGTTAAGCCGATGCAATTGCTAGTTTAAGAGTCTTTAAACTCTCTTGTTAGTTTTACGGATGATCCCTGTCATAAGCTTAGCATGGTGAATAACTAGGAAATTTCATGGTAGTAAGGTTTGTCTTTTTTTTTAAAGACAGATGGTTTTGAAAACAGATCGAAATTGATTCTTGTCTGCTATGTTTGACATCTTATCATGCCACACTACATCTAATCTTTCTTATAGTTTGAGAATGAAATTATTCTCAGTGCAGAGGAAAGTTGAAAAAGCATATGTATTGGGAAGGAGCTCATGCAAAGAGTGACGGCCATTAGGAATATAGGGGAAAGTATGCTAGATTGAAAGGGGGGTAGGGGCAGAGTCTGAAGCCCTGGTTTTAGGCAACAAAACATTCCCTTTGTTATAAGGTACTCATGGAGTAAAGCTGGAGATCTATTTTCCTCATGAGCTAAGTGAGCAAAATTGAGAAAGTTCTTATTTTCTTGGGCTTAAAAACTATCATCTGCAGGAGGACTATTGGGGACTGGGGAGAAGAGGGGATAACAAGCAAAGTATGGGACTTGGCAACAGATTCAATAAAGAAAAATTAGTACTGAACAAAGGGGTTGCCCAAAAGTGATGGCCCATTTCAGGTTGAAAATAATGCATTTCTAATTCTTATTCAGAAAAATTGATCTTGGCAAAGAATCTGCACTAAGGAAAATTAGTGGTTTATGCTTATGTAATGCAACAAGATTACATTTTTCTCAGTACTATTCTAGCCTTTATTGCTACTTAATTTAAATCACCAAAATTTTAGTATATTCATAAGTTCAGTTTGATGGGATATTATATATATATATACACACACACACACACACACATATATGTTTCCAAAGGAAGAACAAAATAGTAGACCTAGCTGTGCGGGTCTCTTGTATGCTGTGATAAGCTCTTACCATTACCTCCCTAGTTCTTACATTTTTTCTTTTTACTCAAAAAATGTACTGGTAGTATGAAGGTTCAGAATACTTAAGTTTATGTTGAATTTACTATATATCTTTTGCATATGAAGAGAAAAAATGTCGATACAGACATAGTTAAATCTTTGACTTTAAAGCCCAGCTTTAAATGTTAAGTAGTCATTAAGGCTATAGCAGTCACTATCTATAGCAGAACTTCTTCAGATGTTCAGTCTGAACTGGACATCTCCTATATCCTAAAGCACCTAAAAGATTTACTGTATATAATATACCTTCACTTATTTTTGCACATTTTAAAGGCTATTTTTTGCTGCTTTTCCAATGAAGAGGGGTTTCTTCCTATTAAGAGTATTATTGACAATTGATGGGTACTAATTTCTTGTATAAGAACAGTAATATGAACCTTTGGCTTTAAAGATTAGTTTGACTTATTATCAACCATTTTGCTTTCCAAAGGGTAATTTAAAAAAACAACCAAAAACTTGTTACTTAAAAAGTGACGACAATGCCTGAGGTGGCCATATATCAAAATTGCTTATATAGAATTTTTGTTCTTGTAAGTTTTCTCTAGGAAGGAATGACTATTTTATCATAGTTTTTATTTTATTAAACTATTTTATTAAATTTTATTTTATTATTTAATATATTCAGCCCTGTTGGAAAACCACCCTTCTCCTTCAATGTGCATAAACCTTTTCATTGGTTGCTTTTCATATGATATTAAAGTTGAGAAATCAGAAAGTTTAAAAAACTGTAACATAAAAGCAAAGAACTGGTATTGAAATATAAGGTTATTTGAGACTTAAACTTTTCTTGTTCTCTCTCCAGAACACAGAGACTATGTATCACAGCAAGAGTTTGATTGTGTGTAAGAAAGCGTACTAGAATACGAGCTGGAGTACAGACATGCATCCAAATGTAGTAGGCTATATGAACTCAGTTTTAATTATAATTTTGTCAAGCTTATTATTTGTATTTTGGCATTATTTGGAAAGTTAATTGCATTTAAATTCCAATGGATAGCCCCTATTATTTCATTAAATTGATGCTTTGTAGGAAAATTTTCCCTATAATAACCCATAATTGGGATTACTGATTTACTGCTGAGAGTTGGACAAAGTGTTTTTAAATACAGTAAATCATCAATGATGTTAGTACAGAATTAGACTTTCCCTGTGAGAATGAAAACTTCTATAAGAAAATGAAGCACTGGGCATTTATTACTAATATTACGTTACTTGTTTGTTTTATCATTACACTATTCTAAATGGTAAAGGGGCAGCTTTTATAGTTCCAACTTTAAAATCAATCTGGATGCTGGAAAGTGCACTTAAGACCCTAGCTTGTGTTATTTGTCACTTCTTGATATGAGAACACCTAATATTTTGTTAGACATATTTGTAGGCACAGACATTTAACAAATTTGGGAGATTCCTTAGAATAATTTTGAGGACTTAAAAATCTGTAGCCTCAAAGTCACATTTTTTTTTTTAGCTAAGTCAACAATTAAAAGCTTTCCTTGATACTTAAAAATGCCATATAGTGACTAGTTTTAACTTGCTCTTGGGGGAGCTTTTCTCTGGGATCTCTCCTTATTGTAATAGGACCCTAATGAATGTAACACACAGGTGAAAAGGGAGTATTCTAACTGAACTTGCCACTAACTAGCATTGACTTACACTGGCAATCTCTTCAGATTAGTAGTAAGTACAGTGCTTTAGGATTCTGTAGAATGTAGGTCATTTTGTTTACTGTTACATAGTGTGAACTTGAAAAAAGGTAATTCTGAACTGGGCATTTTTTAAGAACATAAATGTTCAGCCAAAAACCAAAGAGCAAAAGCAAATTGATGCTTTAGATAACTTTACTGTGAACTAAACAATCTCAAAATATGATTGTGTCTCCATCAGCTTGTATACTGTGTATAAGAATATATGCATTTCTTTTGTAGCCACGCCATGAATATTTTAATGTCCCTGTGTACTAAATGACTGCTCACCGACTATGCAGAATTTCAGAGGAAATAGAGAACTGATAACTTATGAAAGAAAATGTCCTCAGCTTGGTGACTAATTCTCCTGTAAAAAGATAAAAAGCATCTTAGAGCTAGTACCTTTGTGATTGTATTTTTTCTGTATACATTCCTAATTCCATTTTCATTCTGTATATGATATTGATATGTAGTTTATTTCTGTCTACCACTGTTTCTTCTTGACAAAATATGACTTGTGAATATTTTAATATCCTAAACACATACAACGTTTTCATTAGTAAACCATCTGTGATTAATCTTACGAGAGTATAACAGAAAGGCTGGGCAATCACAAATGTTTACCAAAGAAAATACAGTTAAGAACTCAGGCAAAATTAGCAGCACCACAATATTTAGTCCATTGTTGAAGAAAACCAAGCTTTATTTAACACTAAGATTATCTTACCGTTTGTATGAGCTAATATGTTTGACCATCACATGAAAGTGTATGTTGAAGCAATAAAAGAAAGAAAAGATCAGTTACAATTATATAAGCCCTAAGGCTAAAACATTGAATTTTCAAGAAATTTTGTAGTGCCAATATATGTTGAACCACATTTATGCAGTGTCCAACAGTCCCCTTAAGAACTATCGGAAAGCTGTGTCACAATCTCCTGAAATGTCTGTTGCTCAGTAACAACACTTTTGAAGCAGTAACACTGAGCCTACTTATATGATACAAAAATTCTTATATTCATTTTCAATATCCAAATATATTTATTTTATTAGTTAATGGCTTCCTAATTAATATATTAAGCCTTTTAAACACTCAGTGCTGTGTTAACTATGGTTGTATATTTTTGAAATATTAAAAATTTTTAATAACACTTAGCATATTTTATTATAAAAACTACCAGGTAACTCACTGTTTAGAGTTTAAAGCCTAAGTAAATTATCATTAAACAATAACTTCAGAGGCATGGTAGTGTATACCTGTCATCCTAGCATTTGGGAGGCTGAGGCAATAGGAAGATGAATTACTATCTACCTAGGGGGTCCTTGTCTCAAAAGACAAAAATTAAATATGCCAAAAAAAACTACCCAAACCAGTTTCCCACTAAAGGATCTGTGAAAACGTTATAGGAAATGGAGTTATTAGGCAGCTGTACAGATGAACTATCTCCATTACCATCTGAAGCATCACATCACAAAACATTGGTCTTTCATTTCCATTTTTCCCATCCTCCCACCCTACATGTTGTTCATCTGATTTTAATGTTGCATAAATATGCATTGTCTCATGCCTGTTTGTTTTGGATGCTGTGTGCTGAGCTGTAACAAAATGTTGCGCTTTTGGGGGTGGGGTATCTGTAATACAGCTGCTTGCTTTAAATTAGCAGATTCTGAATAGCTTTACCTGCATGTCTAAAATAAAGTATTGCATGTACTTTGTCTGATGTGAATGACTTTTTTCTACTCCATCCTTTTTGATAAAATAACATTTTATATTTTCATTTTTCCAGGTAATTTTAAAATTGTGATTTTTAAAAAATAACATAGAATTCATTATTTTAACCATTTCTGAGCCTACACTAGTGATAAGCATATTCATATTGTACAAACAGATCTTCAGAACTTTTTCATCTTGCAGAACTGAAATTACATAACTCATCAGCCAACCACTTCCCATTTCTCTCTCACTGAAGGAAGGCCCTGGTAACAACCATTCTATTTTAATCATTTCCCTAAATAATTTTGAGCTACAATTTCAGTGGGAACTTGTAAAAATTACATTTTGTATTATTAACAGTTTATACAAACATTCAGCTTATCTAGTCTTAAAGGAATAAAATAAAATGTGTAAATTAGGTCTTTTAGAAAGGACATATTTTAAATAATGCATATTCAGAAAGCAACATTATTCTCTTCAGACAAAAGGCAGTGAGCACCCTGGAGAAATCTGATTACCCAGGGAATAGTTATGGGCCATTTTTATCTAGATGGGCTGAGAATATAAACTCTATAAAATTCAGTGTGGGGATCCTTTAACATATTAAAGATTGCATGAAGTTTTAAAATGACTTAATTTTAAATTCACATGTACTTTGTCTAATGTGAATGACTTTTTTCTTCTCCATCCTTTTTGATAAAATAACATTTTATATTTTCATTTTTCCAAGTAATGTTTCAAGTTGTAGTTTTAAAAAAAATCAGAATTCACCATTATAACCATTTCTGAGCCTACAGTATGAAATAAGTGTAGTAATTCAGATGTCACTCTCCATGTATTTGTTAAAGCCAAACATTTTTAAGCCTAAGACATTGGCATCACTATTCCATTGCCTTAAGAAACTATCATGAAAACAGACGAGCCAGAATCCCATACAGAGCGCTCATTTATCAACCTCATACCCACTTGTGTCCATTTCATCTCTAATGCTTGTGTGTATTCCTAGCAGATCAGTTCCACACCAAACAAAATGGAAAGTACTTCATTTTGTTTTGGGCCTGCCTCAGCTTTTCCTAATGATCGGAGGGGAATCAATGCCTTCTTATAATTTGTTAAATTAGATCCAAAGAAATTTTATATTGGATGGTTCACAGGCCTTTTGTCTCAATTTTTAGCAAGCCTATTATTTTTGTTTTTGTACTCCTTGCCATCAAAAACCAAAACTGGACTTTTTGATGCCATACACCTCCCCACATTCCTAGTTAGGTGATTACATTCTTGTGGCAATGTTTACCTCTTTCTTTTCTCCTCCATCTTAGATCTGTCACCTGATCACATTGAAGTTCAGTTGGAGGCAGGAGCAAGTTTACTTCATAGATTATACTACCTTTTAGAAAAATGTCCTTTCACTAAAGCTGATTTTCACCCATATCTCATTACTAGACAAGCATACTAACAGGCATTCTATGAACTTTTTTGGCTATAGTATTTAGTACTAAATGCTAAATCCCTTCATTTAGATTTCAGTTGTCTAACTATCGGCTAATATACTTAGAAGCACTTTCTTTAACTCAGGCATTGAGCCTTAAACGCAATCTCAACACATGAAGGTAAGTACTATTTTTGTTTTCCAAATATGGAAACCACAGATTTTAAGTCATTTAGGATTACACTATGTAGTGCATTCCCTGCCATTCAACCTACCATTCTGAGAACTCTGATGTAATATGCTTTTCCTTTTCCTTGTTTTGTGCTGTCTCCTGATTAGGATGCAAAAGTAAGTTTATTATTGGCTAACAAAATCTTACATTGTTTTCATCTATTAAAGGAACAATGTTGCCTTTTAATTATAAAATTGCTAGTAATAGTTAATCACTGACCTATGTGGTCCCTTTTTATTTTTGTAGTGTACAAAATTGCCCAGTTTGGGGGCTGGAGAGATGGCTCAGCGGTTAAGGGCATTGCCTGCTCTTCCAAACGTCCTGAGTTCAATTCCCGGCAACCACACGGTGGCTGACAACCATCTGTAATGAGGTCTGGTGCCCTCTTCCGACCTGAAGGCATACATGTAGACATAGTATTGTATATATAATAAATAAATTAAAAAAAAAAAAAAAACAAAACAAAATTGGCCAGTTTGGAAAATGTTAACATACCTTTTTTAGATTTGGGTGATTTGGCTTTGACATTTAAAAACAAATATTCATTCTTACACTAGGATGAAAAGGCTTTTTGTTTCATAGTGTTTCTTGTGTATGTCACCTCCACCAGTGCCAGTGGTTGCCCAAGGGAAGGCTAGAAAGGTGGCTGTTTCTAAACCATTTGCAGTAGACAGTTAAGAAAACCTAGACATTTCTCTAGATAATGTGTGACAAGGCAAACCTTAGTCAAAGTTCTAGATGACTCACTAGAAATTGTGAAGAGGGGCTTTTTATTTGCGAGACATTTTCAATTTTAGTATTTTCTGTATAGAATTTCATACATTGATAGGCAGTTTACAATGGGCTTGATTGCCTTTTGTTATTGCAGTGGTGCCTAACTCAGAAATTAGGTATTTAGTAAATGCTGAAAACATTCTTCAATGTTTTAGGCATCAATCTTTGAAAACCACTGGCTGTCACTAGTAGAATTGCCTCCTTCATTCTCTGAAATGAGCATGCCCTTCATGTGAGCTTTTCATTTCTTAAAACTCTCCCTGTATCTGCTTACCAGAGTCTCACATTTTTCCTCCACAGGAAGCTGAAACCCCACGTAGTGTTCTTGAAGAAATTGGACTGACATAATTGTCCTCCCTTGCTGATGACTTCTTGTGGCATTTCACATACTGTAGATGGTCACTGCCTCTCATGTCCATGTTAGCTAATGGTGTAAGATGATGTCTTGTCAGTATTACTGTTTTGCTAAGCTGCTTCATTCAGGCTTACCCAATTTTTTTTTAAAGGGAACTTTGGTTAATCAAATGATAAATTAAGGGACCTAAATACAAATTAGAAAGATGTAGAAAAAGTAACACTTCTGGACATTTTAAAGTTTTAAAGTCAGTCTCATAATTATGTGCATATATAAAAATGATGTCTATATTCATGTATGCCCAACAATCTGGCAAAATACATTTACTATTATACTTGAAAAAGGAAACTTAAAATCTGTGAAACCTGGTTTGACGAAACCAAAGACTTGAGTAGTATCTCAGTATATGTAAGAAGAAAGGAAATCTACACATCACGTATCAAACGAAAGAAAGTTTATTGAAAATTTAAGCAGCCAAATTTGTACCAAAGAACCTTATTTGGATACAACATACATTTAAACAAAGGGAATCGATGCTTTAGAGGACTAACTTAGAATGATGCTATTTTACAATAAAATTAAGTATTCTGATTAAGTGGGACAGGGAACAAAGACTTTCCTGATCTTGAGCACATAATTTTTAAGGCCAAGGAACATTCGACTCCTGAGGTGAAGTTTTAGTGGTCATAATCATGTAGCTACTAAATTATTTTCAATGCCCCAAACTAAGTAGGATGGTAAATTACCAGGTATGTTTCTCACTTCACGAAGTGTTACATAAAGTCATAATCTAAAGCATGAATCTAAAGCACTTCTGGAGTGCTTGTTAAAGCCTTTTTTTTTTTTTTTTGCTTCCCCATTGCTTCCTTCCAATTATAAGTGCTACAAACTCGACAGCAGTTCCCTTTCCTTCCATATCACTGCCTAGTCATCGGAAGTCTTACGGAAATTTAAGATACCTGTCATAGAGCAAAGTGAGAGTTGAGTGAAGTAAATGGCATTAGTTGGCCCTCTATTTTTTCAAGCTATATAAATGCTCGGCTTCACTTTTATACATACTGACACATACCTGAACACATCCCCCTGATTTCTACTTTGCCCTGTATATGCTAGGCTGGAGTAAGCTTTGCTGTGATTGTGAACAACTTTCAAGCCACTTGAACACTGTCTTATCACATCACCGATTAATAGTAATAAATGTTCTGCAAACACTGTGGTGGTTCTCTTATCTCTTTCCAAAAGTTTTGTCAAACTAGGGAGAGCTGTTGAAAGAAGGGTTCTGCTTTTTCGATACAGTGCTGACAATCCCTCTCATCTGACACCCCATTCCCTGCATTGGAATGTGATAGTGCTTGCACACACACAGACACACACACACACACACACACAAAGACGGCAAAAGAGTCAAGGAATTTCCATGTACATCCAGCTCATTAAAAAAAAAAATCACATGAATTCTATGCTATCAAGAACTTACATCACATTTATTTTCAATTAATAAGTGCCACTTTTAAAACCTTGACGCAATTGCCTTCTATACGCTTTCTGATTTAGCAACTCAGATTACTCCGGCTAATCAAATAATATCCAAATGATGAGTCCTCGCCTCCTACCTGAGGAAGTACTAGCACATGCAACAGGCTAATTTGCTGACTGTGCTGCTTAATGTAAGCAACAAGTCAAAACTTCCAGTTACAACAGTGATATGGTTATGGGGCCCTTCTGCTACTACGAATAGAAACTGGTACAGTCTAAGCCTGAGGTATTTAAGAACGAGGAAAGGATTCTCAGCAAATGAAGTTGAACAGTCATCTGTAGATTTAAAGGGCTTTTGTGAGTTCAGCTGTTCCCAGAAAAGCCTGTGGGCTTGTGTCAGTAATGTGGAGTTGAGTGGTAAGTGGTTCAGCACAGACACACAGGCACCCGATCATTCGAGTAAATGTAAGCTCCAAGTCACTATCGGGGTGATGATCTAGTCACAGATTTTCTCAACTTCCCCTGCAGTCTGTACTGGCCGATTAACATTTGAGGGGAAGGTAATCACCTGTTCAGTTGTCTTCATTTTCCATCATGATCTAAGAATATTTAGCTTTACGACCGGGGATGTACCTCAGTGGTAGAGCCCTTGCCTACCATGTTGGAAGCCTCAACATCACACATACAAAACAATCTTTACATAATCTTCGCTGAAGTTTGAACAGTATTTTAAAAATACCGAATTTACTTAAAATTATTCAGCATTAATGAACCTAGTCCATCATTTTTAGTGTGAAGCAGGCATTTAGAATCAAAACAAGTTGCATTTTCTTAAACACTTTTTAACATTTTGTGCCTTTTTTTCTTTCCTAAAATGAGGCTGAGTCCCACTCTAGCCCTCACCACTCGGTCCCCCAATTGCAGGGATTACTGGCATAAGCCACTGCACGCAACCTGTATGCATCTTTAATGAATTCTTAAATGTCAGAGTGCTAAATACCACGTGATTGAATCTCAAGGTCCAGAGCGACAGTGAAAGACTGAGAGGAGAGCATCTTGGGAACGCTAGGGATAATATACACGATCCTACATTCAGTTCTCCGCTGATCACTCTTCTGTGATTATTATACCAGGACTGTTTTAAAGTGCATGGAGTCAGTAGTGACTCTAATTTTCTGGGAAATGACAAAATGCCTGTATATAAAGAACTTCCACAACACACTATTCAAAAAGGATATACACCACAACAGCCCCCAGGTGAAGGACAAACAAATCTAAGAGGGTCATCTTTAAAAATCCAACAATAGGGATATTGTCAAATAAATGTAGATGTATTATTCTCTATGTGGTAAGTAAAAATAAGAATTATGGGACTACAGAATCAGGATTGATGAAATGAGACAAGTGAAAAACATTAAAGCCATATGTGACCTTTGAGTTAAAATATAATGTGTTGGGCTGGAGAGATGGTTCAATGATACTCTTCCAGAGGACCTGAGTTCGATTCCCAGCACCCAAATGGCAGCTCACAACCATCTATAACTCCAGTCCAAGGGATCTGGCACCATCTTCTGGCCTCTGTGGGCACTAGGCACACAAGTAGTGCACACGGATACATGTTAGCAAAATGCCTATTTGCATAAACCAAAAGTAAAGGGTATGGACACTTAAGAATAACAAGGTGGGCTAGCAAGATGGCTCAAAGGGTAAAGATATTTGGTGAAAAAGCCTCATGACCTCAGTTCAATCCCTAGATCTCACTGTGTAACTGACCCCTGAAAATTGTCCTCTGACCTCCATACTTGTGATACATTTACACAGAGAAAAAAATACAGAAAACGAAAAAATACTAAAGTATTACTCTAATGTTAACTAATGCTCTCAAAGTTAGGACTACAAGTAATTTCATGTTATTATAAATACAATTTATCAAAAAGTATGATTTACATAATAGTATTTAGCTAGCCTTGTCAAACTACACAGGTGAGTAGCTGCCATAGAAAGACAGATTGATATTTAAAAACAACCAAGTTTATTTAGATCTGGGACTCTGGGTAGTTTTGTCTCTACTACCTGACTTCCTCCTGCCATGACTCCTGGACCTCGATGAGCTCCGGCTCCGGCTCCGACTTCGGCTCCGACTTCGACTCCGGCTCCTGCGGCTCCTGCGGCTCTGGCTCCAGGGGCCTGGACTGTGATCCCTCCTTCTTCCTCTGCTCAGTGAAGGGCGCCTCTCACGACTTTTTGTCACATGTCTGTGAGACTTCTTACCCCTGTGAGTACTACTGCTCTTCCTGTCAGATTCACCGTTTCTCTTGTAGGAGAGGTCTGGACTCAGGCTCCTTCGTCTTCTTGACCTGCTGTAGTAATCATAGTGGCTGGTCCTTTCCCTCCTCTCCAAATTCTTACCAAAGGAGGAGCTTGTCCAATCTGAAGACAGGTAGATGTCTCTATTTGCTTCCCTAAATTCATTGTTGGGGTTTCTGAACACGTGAAGAAAGTTGCAGTGTTTTCCTCTTGGACACTGCTGTACTTCAAATAAGCCTGTGAGGGCGAGTGAAGAGGCAGAGATTATCACTGTGCATTACTGTAAGTCATTCTTCTGAAAGCAGATGAGTTTCTCAAGTCTGGGTGTGTCTGCACTGTTTCTTATAGTGTACCATGTAGATAAACTGATGCCCTCATTTGCTGCCTATGATTGCAAGAACACTCAAATGCTACAAGGTACCCTACAAAGGTCACCAACTAGTTTTAATTAACCAGAGCATCTGTGTCTTGTGGTGTCAACAGAATGCTACTGAGCGCATGGTGACATCCACTGACTCAAGAACTGGACTTTGCAATCCATGTATTAGCAGTTTTCTGAAAGCATATGTTGGTCAGGAAAAAGTCTAACATAAGTGGGGGATCCTGCAATGTTATTTACATAAGAACATAATACCCAGGTATGATGGCACACTAATGTCCACAGCCTGCAATACATGAGGTCCTGTCTCCAAACACACAGATACAAAGAAAGAGGGAAAACAAAAAAGAAAGAAGGCCTTTGTGGCTGAAGGTAAATAAAATGAGCTAGCATTTGCAGCTGACCTCTGGGATCGGGTACTGGTATATATAGAACCATCAAGAAATTTCTAGAGCTGACTAATAAAAGATGTAATGTGACTAAAAATGGCACCCACCTAGGGATCTCTCCAAAGAAGGTATTTCTCAAGTTTATTATTATTATTATTATTATTATTATTATTATTATTATTATTATTATTAATTGTTGTTGTTAGAAATGAAATAAGACTCCTAGTTTGAGGTTTCAAAGTTATACTCAAGGATATCACTGGACTCATACTGCACCTTGAAGAACTAACAAAACTAAGTGCCAAAAAAAAATACACTGCCATCTTGTTTATCTGCCCAACCCTTGAACTTAGGGTAATGGTGGTTCTTGTTTTTAAATCCCAAACACACATTTTCCCAACACAGGGTTTCTCTGTGTAGCCCTGGCTGTCCTGGAACTTACTCTGCAGACCAGGCTGGCCTCA
>NW_026067999.1:2724543-2740005 GCF_014885135.2 Alexandromys fortis
GTTTATTATATATATATATATATAATTATATATATATATATGAGTGTTTTGCCTGCACTTATATATGTGAACCATATACATGCCTGCTACCCATGGAGTCAGAAGCTGTCAGAATCCCTAGAACAGGAGTTACAGCCAGTGATGAGCCAACATGTAAGTGCTGGGAACTGAACCTGGATCCTTTATAAGAACAAGTGATCTTAACTACTGAGCCATCTCTGTAACCCCTGCTTTTTAATAGCTATCACATTAATTAACCAATTAATTATTTAAGAAAAGGTCTCATTATATAAAGCCCATGCTGGCCTTGAACTCACAATCCTGTCTTGGCTTATCCCAATCTTGGAATCGAAAACATCATCCATGCCCATCGTAATTTGTTTTTAATGACAGCATTTATTAAGAAAGGGCTGCTAAAGAATTAGACTTGCTTGATACAAAGCACCTGAAAAGGAAGAGTGGCGAAGCACAAGGAGCAGGCAGAAGCACACCCCTGAGTTAAGAGAGCTCTGTGTCTCTTCGCCTGGGGAACTTCCACACTTCTTTGGCTAAGCATGCTTTTAGAAGGCGGAACATGGTGAAACCTTCAAAGCGGCTGGTAACTCTCAGCAGTGCTGAATCATTTCCTGGTTTGGCTGCTGAGCTCAGATGAGTCAGTGTAACTGAGAGCACCCAATGTACAACTTAACTGATCCACACCTACTAACGGTCTCAAATGCACAAGAGCATGACTTCAAGTAATGTGGGAAGTGTTAGCCACGGGTAATGTTTGTGGTGTTGTTGGTGGAAGATTCCTTAGGGATCAAGAATGAAACAGCCAGCTCAAGTGAGGAGAACCAATGAATAGGAAACACCTTGGAAACTGCAGTGCAGATCATGTGGGGATCTTTGGTTTAGACACTGCACTGTTACACACAGAAGCCACGACTGGGAGTCTAAAGACTGAGACAAGCCGCAATTCTGTCACCAATATATTGTGACCTCAGTCATTCCAACCATATAGTGACCCACAGGCCTGTACAGATCTAAACTATGGTATCCTTTACATAACCACTCTGCTCATCTGTAGTATGAGACAAAAACTGTACTTCATCCCTTTAAAACATTGTTTTCTTCCTATGAAGATTCCTTTGTATAGTGCAGCAGTGGGGGAGGGGGTGTCACTACATTGGCTTTTACCACAAATTGCCATTTTCCAACGGGTCACTGGGCAGAATTCGCACTGAAGCTGTCGTCCTGCATACCATCGTCCATTAAAAAGAGAAAAGGCTGCTTGACAGTCTTCTTCCCTTGGAAGCAAAAATCAAAGGTTGTGCTTTTAACTCTCATAGGTAGAACAAACCTATTCTGAATTAGCCCTCTTGTCCATTTACTGTAGGACTACCAAGTTCAGGTCTTGTACTGCGTAGGAAGTCTTCAGAGTACTCAGGTTCCCACAGCCTAGTTTATTCAGGGACCTTTGTCATTAACCCCCTGAAAGGTTTGGTCATAAGGAAAGTGGCTGGTATCAAAGCTTCTTAATCTGCAAGATTAGACCATTAAATCTGCAGAACCCATGCTTCTCAGCTAGGACTGCTATTCTTCTTATTACAATGGTTAATTAAAACCATCAGCCATGGTACCACTTAGAGAAATGATAATACATCCAGGAATGATACAGGAACTACATTGCTAGCTGGTCAAATGCAGACTATTTGGAGTTTTAAGCCCTTGTACCTTAGGTGTTTTCTACTCTATTCTAATTAGCCCCCTTTCACTTTGTATTTTAGTTGTGAGAATTATAAAATATATGTAAAACCATATTTATAAAAGAATCAAAACTACTTAAGTATACAAAAAATGAAAAAGTATTATTTTCAAAACTTGGCTACTTCACCATGAGCTCTTCATACTGACATTTTGAAAAGTACCATGCACAGGGAAGCTATATATTCAGCAACATCAAAAGAACATAATACCCTAAGTATGATGAAACATGAAGATGCATGTATGTTTATAATACTTACGACTGGTACTGAACATACACATTGCCGCGCAGATGAGGTTCCAAGTTGCAGCTGACCTAAGGAACAAAGAATGATGTTAACAAAAGAAAAAAAGTTTCCAAAAGAAGCCAACTATCAAATGCATCTTGCCCAAGCTTAGCCCCTCGAAGAGTCCATGTAGATTACACACCTGCTTATCAACTCAAGGCATATCTAAGCACCTAACAACATTGTAGACCTTAACTGCCTCATCTCCACTGAGCCTTGTCTGTCATTTTTAAACCCTAAAAGTACGAAATGCTTCATAGATATATAAAAACAGAGTACCAGAAACATGGTTCCACAGTTAAAAGCATTTGTTAGGTGGGGGCATGGGCTGTTCTGTCTGGAATACATATGTATATTATATGTGTAAATTTCTAAGACAAATGTACACATTTAGGCATACATAAATTATGTATGTGCCAGACAGGGAAAATACATTGTATACATAAATATATACTAACCAAAATGGTATATATAATAATTATACATACTGATTCAGGTGAGTCCATACATAGCCTCCTGTGAGCCACATGTTGACAGTTATGAACGTGGAAAAACACAAAAATCACAATTCAATAAATCCTTTTTTGTTTTGTAACTCGATTGCAGCTCTCAGGCATGAACTCTGTAGATGACATTATGTCACAATGTCAAAGGTCTAGACACACTTGCTGGTATTGGTTTGTACCTTTGAAATTTTTTAACCTTGTTTTTGAGACAGGGTCTCTACATAATCCTGATTGTCCTGAAACTTACTATGGAGACCAGGCTGGTCTCAAATTGACAGAGATCTCCCTGCCTCTGCCTCTCAAGTGCTGGGATGAAAGGCAAGCTCCACCATGCCTAGCTCTACATTTTTTATATACATGGTATTTTTATTTTTTTTCAAAGTGTCAATACAAGCTTAATGATTCAACTACTATATACTAGCTATATCAAATCACATTTCTGTATCTACTCATGACTATGCAAAGTGCTTCCAATATCCCCCTCACAAAGTTGTCTCTGTAGGTATAAAAACCTCTACAGTCTTCGTAAACAAAAGCATGCTAATTTATAGATCCCTAATTCGCTAGGCAGTGCACAAGCTGCTCTGAGAGGCAGCTGTACTAAGTCTTCTGCCCAATCGTGAAATTAATACAATTTATACCATGTAGGTGTGAAGAATATCTCATTTTCATGTGTTGCCCCTACTATAAGTACGGTTAAACAATTGATCATTGCCTTCAATTGTATAAAATGACATATAATCCTACCATGCCGGATGGTGGTGCACGCCTTTAATCCCAGCACTTGGGATGCAAACGCAGAGGAATCTCTGAGTTTGAGGCCAGTCTGGTCTACTGAGCTAGTTCCAGGACAGCCAAGACTACACAAAGAAACCCTGTTTTGAAAAACAGAAAAAAACAAACAAAAATTCCTACTAGTGTTTAGCTTTTATCTTCATAATGAAGCTACAATGTTTTGTTTCAGGGTGTTGTCATTAGAACATCCAAAGGGAGACAAGACTCCTACTCAATTTGTAACACCATCTTTACAAAGAATAAAGGGCCTTAGGAGTCTATGTTAACCATGTCTAGGGATCTTAAAATTCACTTAATCTAGTCAGGCTTGGTGGCACATGCCTAAAATCCCAGTAATAGCAAAGTGGAGGCAGGAGAACTACTACAAGTTCAAGACCAGCCTGAGCTGCAAAAATAAAAAGTGGTACAGCACTGTTGCCCAGCATGTACAAGGTCCTAGGTTTAATCGTCAGAGACACGTAATGAAAATATTAATAATTTAGTTCCATGGTTTCCAAAGAGCCATTGATTTTCCATAATGAATTTGATGTTGTGATCATTTCTGTACCACAAATTTCCAAAACAAGTTTCTTTTCATTTTTAACAGTCAATGGGATTAGTATGACCCCTATCATCCTGTCTGCTTTCGAGAAAAAAATGTTGTGGTGAGCGGATGCAGCCTGTTACACGTAATAACACAACTTCCACTAACCTCCCTGAAACCCACTAGCCCTACCCCATTGTGCTGGGGACAGAACCCAAAGCCTTATACATGCTAGGTAAGCACTCTATGACTGAGCTACCAATCTGAAGTTCTGAATACAATTTCACCATTACCACTTCACAGAAGCAGTAACCAGAGGGCCGTATGAGAAACCACTGCTGTTAGCCAATCTCACTGTTGAGAGGCACACAGAGATAAAAAGACATCTGAAGAGCAAACAAATTTGTTTCCATGGGAAACGCAGCAGACATGACTACACACTTCCACTTCAGTGGGTATCGTTTGCTCTTAGTGAGAAGATAGAAAGGCACATGCCACAGAAATAAAAGTTTAGAGAAAAATTTTAACTTGTTTTACACTTTTATTTGCATGTGCATGCTGTGCTCATGTGTGAATGTGCAGGGCAGAGGAGAGTCTGCAAGAGGCAGTTCTCTCCTTCCGCCATGTGGGTCTTGGAGACTGAATTCGGGTTGTCAGGCCTGGTGGCAAGTGCCTTTATTCTCTGAGTCATCTTGCCAGCTCCAGAGGAAAACACATTTCTTTTAACTAATTTAAATTTAATTAAAAAAAGCCTACACTCCTCCCCCGTCTAATCCCCCTATTCTAGTTGCCCTTTTTCTCTTTATAACACTATGTTTTATTTCCCCTTATGTGGAACACAAATTTTCAAGAATGTATTTTAAATCTGTAAAGTAAATTGTAATCTCAGATTTCTATGGCACTTCATTATTCCAACTCTATACCTCATTTCTGTTGTTGTTTTGTTTTTTTGTTTAGTTTTTGCGAGACAGGGTTTCTGTGTTGCTTTGGAGTCTGTCCTGGAACTAGTTCTTGTAGACCAGGCTGGCCTCGAACTCAGAGATCCGCCTGCCTCTGCCTCCCGAGTGCTGGGATTAAAGGCATGCACCACCACTGCCCAGCTTATACCTCATTTCTGACAGCAAGAAAAAAAATCCTACAGCTTTATTCCTACTTTTCTCCAAAACAAGGGACATTTCCTTTGTCCTCATATAACAGTCATTCAGGCTCAGATATGATCAAATCGATAAGCAGGAGGCCTACGTATTGGGGCTCCCTCAGAGTGTCCCAGGAAGAGCAGCAGCCAGACCTCACCTTACTGAGTGAAACTGAATGACAGTGTGTATAACATTGTGCTAGGTGAGGCACTGAAAGGAGAGGAAGGGAACCATGTCCACTGCAGACAGCAGCTGAGTGAAGGCTTGCATGGCTAGGTAAGCAAGCCTGACAATCAAGTCAAACTACTGGACAGAGCTACATCACAAAGGCACTGAAGAAGGGTCCTTCCCGACCCAGACTCTAGCATTCCAACATGCTAGCACAAGTGAATGACTTCCTGCAGTATCTACATGGCATTGGCCAGAGTGGGGGTGAACGGGAAGAGACTCGAGTGGCATTTACAAACTGCTGGCATTCTCAGCCCCAGGCCAGACATATATTGGCACATGACTCCAGCCAGGCTAACAGCCTGAGCCCTAGCTCTGCCCTGTATTATAGGATATTTTATGGGAAGGTGTGCCTGGCCCCTTCCCAACCTGTGCACACCTTAAACTGAACCACTTTTCCCACGTTCTTGAACTCCGGCAGGACATCATGGTAGAAGTCTAGGAACTGCTGGTAGGTCTCTTCCTCACTGTACTCCAGGCTTGAATCAGGGTCATAGTCATCCCTCCTGCACTGTTCCATTCCAAACGTTGTAAACATGCTCTTAATAAGCAAGGTGGGACTTGACGTGGGGAAGTTGTGTTTACGTGAACACCTGCGGAAGAAAGCAAGCAAATTCACTTGTCTGATAACTAAAAGCAACATTAAAAACTTACCAAAAACTCTGTAACATGGTTGTTTAGACTTAACTGTGAGATAATGAACACTGCTTGGATATCCAGTTACAGCACACAAGAAAACTGTCCTAAGACTGTTTCTCACTGAAATAAAAGATTGAGAATGGTTTCTAAGGTCATATGCCATTCAGGAGCTTTTGACTATATTTGGAACGATTTCTCCACATTGAACCATAGGAAAAGGAGGTCCGGTCCAACAGTGTAACAGACTGCAGTGACGGGAATCAGAAGCTGCATGGGAGACTCAAGGTGAGAGTTAGCAATACGATTTTGCTTGTACACAATTCTCAACTGATTTACATACTTAGGGAATACGGTAACCTGGACCAGTGAGGCGGCTCGGTAGGTAAAAATACTTGCTGCATAAAGCCTGATGATCCGGATCTGATCCCTGGATCTACTTATCCTCCCTCCTCCCTCTGTCTGCCTCACACACACAAAATAGTAATAATAATTAAAATATTGTTTAAGCTGGGCATGGCAGTAGGCAGTTTTAATCCCAACACTCAGGAAGCAGAGGTAGGCAAATCTCTGTGAGTTCTACGACAACTTGTTCTGCATAGCAAGTGCCATGCCAGCCAGTGTCTGTGCGGGACTACCTTGCTACTTTAACTGATGTGGGGAAACCTGCTATGTTCTTCTCACACTCTGACAGTGTGATGGTAAAAATCTCATATGCCTTATGACAATGCTAAGAAGCGGTCACAAACTAATCTGACTACAGCCTATATTGTTTTGAACGACTATCAGAGATGGAATCTGACAGGCCACTCCCTTTTCCACAGGGATTATCTGTCCAGCATTCATAAAACTATTCAATACATTTGTCCTCTCACGTTCAACAGGGGAATCCTAAATCTGGCTTCCACGGGGCTTAAATCTCAAGGAAATTAGAGACACATCACAAACCTTAAAGGCAGCTTGGCTCAACTACCCATGTGAATGTGAACTAAAGTCGGGGCTCATTTATCTCTGGAAGGCCATCTGTCCAGCATCTTGCTTTAGTAGCAGCGGTTTTATGCAGATCATTATTTATTTACTGTGTGGTTGGACCCATGCCACGGTACAAGTGTGAAAGTTACAGCAACACTAATAGAAGTCTGTTATCTCCTTTCACGACGTACATCCAGAGATCGACTTCAGGTCCCCAGGCTTGGCAGCAGGTACCTTTATCCACTGAGCCATCTCACTGGCTCATAAGCAGATCATGGTTTACTATTGCTTTTTGAGAATGAATTTAGGAAAAAAAAAAAAACGTTCCTAAGGTACCAAAGGGAGGGTAGTCACCTTCCCTCAGTTCCACAGATCCACAAAAGGAGCCTTTCTACCTCTTACCAGACTGAGCCCTTTTCCAGATATTCTGGCCATTCACAATTCCAGCCATCAAATCCAGTATCTAAAGGCTCCTCAAAACTAGAGTTACCCTAGCTTCTGAAATCCCGATTCACTCAATTTGAGGTGAGACGAACTGATTTTGTTAACCCTTTTTCCTTTTTTACTTGATTCCATTATGTGTCCAGGGTTGAGAACTACTATTCTCTTTTAATTTTTTAAAAAGATTTTAACATTATTTATGTGTACTTGTGGGGGGTATGCATGAGTACAGGTGCCTGCTGAGGTCAAAGAACAGTGTCAGATCCCCTGGAGTGTCCCGGGACACTGATGTAAGCTGTGGGAACTGAGCTCAGGTCCTCGGAAAAAGCAGTACCTGTTCTTAACTGCCAAGCCATCTCTCCAGCCCCAAACTATTATTCTTGAAAACTAAAAGATAAATGGGACATAGTGGCACACAACTGTAATCGCAGCAGTTAGGAGGTGGGCTCTATGAGACTATCTCAAAAGACCAAATGATAACTGGGTGTGGTGGCACATACACAGGGAGACCAAAAACATAAAAAATAAAAAAGCCCAGTGGTTGGTCAACACAAAACAAACTCAGTAGTATTTTGGAAGTTTTTTTTTTTTTTTTTGTCTCATAATGCTTTGTCTAGGCATTTCTTCTTTTACTATGCAGGCCTTTTGCATATATATTATGGTTTCTGGTTTTGTGTTTTTATAGGATTTCTGTGCATGAGAATGTGTATTCTACATCTGTATCTTTTTTTTTCCTCTGTTTTTTTCTGTTATTTTGTACTATTCTGGTTTGTCATTTATTTTTTAGATGTCTGTCTGTCTTCTAATGAGAGAAAGAAAGGGTATAGATTCTGGTGAGTGAAGAGGTAGGGAAAGATCCAGGAGGATCTAGGGGAGGAAAAGTCATGATCAGAATGTTATAATAAAAAAATCTTGTTTTCAATTAAAAAAAGAAGAAAAAGGTCTTCCTATGGCTGTGGAATACAAAGGATCCACTCTGTTAAACCTATCGAGTAGGCAGGGCAAGAAGGCACCGCATACCTTATGGAGAACATTTCACACTGAAGCCTATGCCTCTTCCAAAACTCCGACACTTTTCATTTCATTCTGACACAAAGCAAAATTCATTACCTATCGCCAAATCTGCAAGCTCCCGTTTTTGTGTAGAATGGACAATTGGCTCGATCTTTCTCCAATACTCTCACATCCATGGGCGGTTCTGGGTTCTGCCAGGTGCCACCATTTTCCAACTGTTAAAAACAACCACGACTTAACTGATGATGTAAAAGCCCATCAAAGACTTGTTTGTCCAAATAGTCAAATATTTTAATCAAGAAGAAAAATGCTTTCATATATAAACATGAATAGTTAAATTACAATAAAATCTTAAGGGCAATTGTTAGAAACATGAGCTTTTCTTCTTTCTTGGCTCCCAGTCATTTTCCTTGATTGGGGTTACTTGATGCTAACAGATACAGTCATGAAGGTCTTCTTTCTATCCATCTATTCTGAAAGGGTCCATGGTCATAGGGAGCCACCAGAGAAAAGTACAGTTACTCTGAATCAAGGTGCATAAACCAACCATTTGGGGCTGGTAGTATGTGATGTAACTCACTTACATTTTTAGAGCTTAATACAAGCATAGCCCATGGGGTGATGCAATACCATCATCCACCGTCTTCTATTGTTATATAACTGCAAGGTTACAAAAGTGATTCCAGGTATAGGTATACAGAAGTAATCCAAACAAAATACCACAAAACTCATGTTTTTGGAACTATTATTGTTCCTAATGAAATATTAATCGATCTCAAAATCTTTAAGACGGTGTCTCTCCATGTAGCCCAGGCTAGCCTCAAACTTGTCATTCTCCTGCTTCAGCTCCCCAAGGCTAGATGAATGGAACGTGCACCTCTACCTAACTCAAAGTCTTAATGAAAGGTTGTGAAAATACCTCATTTTCAGCCTGATCCAGCATCTTCTGCACAGCTTCCTATAAGTGGTGCAAACATAGAACTAATGAAAACCAGGATGTCAGGTAAGTCATGTCCAGTTTCTCTAGTTATGAATCTCATATATGACAACCCACACGTGAACACACATACAAAAGGTTTCTGGTTCTGATTTCCTTTCTAAGCATATACCTCCTAAAAAGGTTTCAAAAGATATATAGCTTAGAATTTTTATTCAAATACAAAATTTGAATAAAGCACATTGCAAATATTGAAGTCATAATAGCTTCAGCAACATATCTGTACATAAATACCATGTTCTAGCTATTGAGATATCAATGACTATATTTTAAAAGTTAGGTTAAACATCACAATTATTTAACAGAAGCAAAAATATGACATGGTGAGTAGTATTAGGATTTAAGAGAAATCTCAAACCTTTAGTAAGATAAAGGAAGTCCAACAAGGTAGCAATAAATCTCTAAGTAGTTGGATTTAAATACATATAGTCAGGTACCTTAGCGCCTTAAAACCATATATACAACTGTGTTTAGCTGCTTACTTGGTAAGTCTGCCTGGTCCTGGCAACTTAAAAGTTACTGAAGCAGTCAGGTATGGTGGCGCAGGCCTTTGATTCCAGCCGTGAGAGGCAGAGGCAGGTGGAGCTCGGGGTTCTAGGCCAGCCTGGTCTACAGAGTGAGTTCCAGAATGGTCGGAGCTACAAAGAGAAGCTCTATCTCGAAAAACCAAACCACGCCAAACAACAACAACAACAACAAAAAAAGAAAAACAAACCAAGTCATCGTAGTTGAATGTGATCAAAACAGGTTCTTTTGGCTTTGGTTTTGGCTGAGGGTTGGAAATCAAACTCAAGGTTTTACTTTCGCCAGTAAGTTCTACCCCAGCCCCTCAACGGACCTCTAGATCTCCACCTACGCACCCTCATCCTCCAAACCTAAACATCCCCAGTCAGTGGCACTGCCATTTTCCCATTTGTTTAGAAAAACGAACAAAAACGACACCTAAAACATGACTTCTCCTTTTCCTTCTCCCTGCCGTGCAACTTGCCATCTAGTCAGCCCTGTTAACTACTGTGTGCGCGTCGGTCTGAAGCTCTGTCCTCATCGGAGCCAACGTTATCGCCGGCCCACTGTAACTGGTCATCCTATTTCCTCTCTGGCCCCTGTTCTTTGTAGAGAAATTGGGGTGTTCTGTTGGAACAGGATGAAGTCACCCCTTGTTTAAAAGCCCTCATCATAGTATGGTAAATAAAACCTAACTTTTAAATCTAAGAGGCTCGTGATCCTCCTGCCTCCGCCTCCTTCAGCAAATCCCAAGGAGGGTGACATCAACACAGTAACCTGGGCTCAAATAACCTGGACACAGAGACTGACGCAGCAAGCACGGGGCCTGCTTGGGTCTTCACCAGGACTTCTGCGCCATGTTATGGCTGTTAGCTTGGTGTTTTTGTGGGACTCCCAACAGTGGGAGCCGCTGTACCTCTGACTCTTTTGCCTGCTCCTAGGACTCTCTTCCTCCTACTGGGTTGCCTTGTCCAGCCTGGATGAGGGCTTTTGCCTTGTCTTACTGTATCTTGTTTTGCCCTCTTTGACTCTTGCTTCTTGGAGGCCTGTTCTTCCTGTTCTTATCTGAAGAAGAAACAGAAGGGTCTGGGGAGAGGGGGAGTAGAGGGAGGGGAGACTGGTCTAGTTGTATTGAGAGAAGAATCTATTTTTAATTAAAAAAAAAAAAACCTAAGAGGCTCTGCATGATCTGCCCTTCTGATCCTCTCTACTTTCTCCCAGGGCTCACCCCAGTCTCCTGTGGTCTCTAAGTTTCAGGTGCTCCCAGGTTCCTTCCTCCCATTATCCCTACACTTGAGTGCTAATGACCTCAAACTCCACATCCACAGAGATTTCCTTGGCCAGGTAATCCAAATAAGTATCTTGACCTCCCCATTATTCCACTATCCTTTCTTTCTGTATAGAGCCTACTGTTCTTAAAATGTGTTTTGCTGACTGCCCTCTGCCCCTCTCATCTAGAAAAGGTCACTCTAGGAGAGCCGAGACTGTACTTTTCACTGCCTGTCTCTGTCCACCCATGCAGTGTCCGGCACGCAAAGAAACACACATCGCACATTCCTTTATATGTATGTGCTTTATACATGGATTTCATTTTACCCACTTCTTAACCAGGCTCCCTTTAAAACAAAAACATTTAGAAGAAGCCTTAGCTTTTAACTGATCCATGAAAGTTGACGAATATTCTACTGTTAAAACAGGACTTGGTTCATCTCTGTAAAGTACTGACAATCTAAACAATTGTGCCCCTAACATCCCCATCTGGATATTGCCTCATCTGGAAGGCAGTGCCCAAGCAAGGGTGTCAACACCCTGTACCGGATCTGCCACCTGAGACACAAAACTGGTTGTGGAGACTGCTGCTACCTTTCCATGACACATATATCTCTTCCCATTCTAAGATGAGTGACTACGGAATATCATGCCGTTCAAATTTGGTGATGCTAAAGAAAAAAAGGAATAAAGAATATCCTCAAGAATCAGTCAAGGCAAGATAAGCCGTGTTATATTTGAAAGAAATACACTGTTGAAGGTCAGCAGGAAAACAAACCCATAAAATGTACACGAGATATGCAAATACAATACAGAATTTCCTTTTTTGTAAGCAATAGTGGGAGTATTAAGGAAAGGTTTTTAACAAAGATTTAAGCATAAGCATTAAGAGAAACATGTAAGAAAAGGACAGTAGTATTATGTCCTAGAGTGCGCATAGGTTTCTCAAACAGAAGGTCCCTTGGAATTTCTTAAACGACTGCCATTTGCTTTGACAACAAAGTTAGATAGAACAGCAGATGCAATGACAAAGCTATTTAATTCCTTAATGCCTAACATCCTGATTCTATTAAACTAATTCTTGCTGAGATGCCATTAGCTGTTAGGTCGCATATGAATTAAGAAAGCGTGCAAACTAGTCAAGATACTGTTCTTCTGTGAAGAAGTCAACACATATACAACAGAATCATAGAGAAGTTAACACTTGCTACAGCGCGGTACAGAGTGTAGAGCAGGGCCAGATGCCCGGTTTACAGAAATGGTTTACTAGAACACAGCCACATCCATTCATATACATACTATTTCTGTCTGCTTTAGGGTGCACTGGCAGAGCTGGATGTCCACAGAAGCCAGACAGACATCACAGCTAAAACATTGACTAGCTGCCCCTTGGGGAAAATGTTTACCCATATCCCACATAAAAGGTAAGGTAACGTGGGTAAAGGAATCTGCCATTGCACGACCCAAAGAAGAGAAACATATGGGAGCTAGTCTAGAGTATTCCTAACAAAAACTGACACTTTCCAAATGAACACAGCACAAGCAAAAATTAAAACCAAACTCCAGCCCTGACATGCCCACTGCTGATTCCACAAGCCCATCACATGCACACGTGCACCCTAAGAAGATAGGCAGGGCTCTATCCTCCCACGATAGAAGTCACCTCTCTTTCTCTCTTCTCCTGCTGTCTCTGCTCCTCTTCCTCTCGCTCTTTTCTCTGCTGCTCTTCCCATTCTGCTTTTAACTTTCTCTTTAAAGGAAAAAAAGAGAAAGTCATTTTTTAACTCATGCTTAAAAACACATAGCTTACAGAGTAAGTGGCTGAAAATTTTTACAAACAGTGGTCATTGAAAAAGAGACAATATCAGTTTTTTTCTAAATGTTAACACATGTAGCTCCTTTTTTGTTTACACAATGTTGAGGCTAGAGCTATATCCCCAACTACAAGAAAACAACTTCCTTTTTTCTTTTTCTTTTTTTTTTTTTGATTTGTTTTGTTTTGGTTTTGCTTTGTTTTAAGACAGGGTTTCTCTGTGTAACAACCCTACCTGTGCTGGAACTAGCTCTTATAGACCAGGCTGGCCTCGAACTCACAGAGATCCACCTGCCTCTGCCTCCCAAGTGTTGGGATTAAAGGCGTGCATTGGAGATTTTATTTGTGTGTGAGTGTCCCTGTGAACATATGTGCATGTGAGGGTACACATGCAGCAGTCAAAACAGAGCACAGAATCCCTTGGAGCTCAACTTAGTTAGTTTTGAGCCACCACATGGGTGGTGAAACAAACCCAGGTCCTATGGAAGAGCAGCCAGTGAGGGCCCTTAACCACTGAGCCATTTCTCCAGCCCCATAAATAACAACTCTAATGTGTATTGGTGTTATGCCTGCATGTATCTGCACCATGTGCATGCCTGGTGCCCCAAAGACCAGAAGATCCCCCAGAACTGGACTTCTGGATGGTTGTGAGCCACCTTGAGGGTGCTGGAAATCAAACCCAAGTCATTTAGAAGAACCAGTGCTCTCAACAACTGAGCCATCTGTCCTAACAAACAGCTCTTTATGAGACTGCCTTCAGTTAAGTACTTACTCAGTTCGTGAGCTATTTAATACTCTACCTCTTGTTCTTCCTTCCGTTTTCGAGCTGCCTCTTCTTTTTTCTTCTTTGCCCTGAATTCCTCTTGTGCCTTCTCTTCCCTCCGTAACCATTCTTCATGCAGTCTTTGCCTGTTAATATAAAGATGTAGTCAGTAGCCGGGCGGTGGTGGCACATGCCTTTAATCCCAGCACTCGGGAGGCAGAGGCAAGCGGATCTCTGTGAGTCCGAGGCCAGCCTGGTCTACAAGAGCTAGTTCCAGGACAGGAACCAAAAGCTACGGAGAAACCCTGTCTCGAAAATCTAAAAAAAAAAGATGTAGTCAGTAAAAAAAATGGGAATTTCTAGAATGTATCAAAGACAGGAAACCAAAATACAACATGAAAATCTTAAGGTATTTTCTGTAAAGCAGTGAGGAGGCATGGCCTTTGGGAAAGCAACTATCTTCCTGGAGAAAAATAAGTGACAATTACTATTCCCTTTCAATAGCATTTATGGCTGTGACATCGTTTCTTCCTGTAAAAAGTAACAGTGACTTTCATCTCGGGAAAATATCTCAAAGCAACATCTATCTGGATTTCCACATTCATATGGTATTATTCTTCCTGGTCTACGCTTTCTTTGCCCACTACCATTACTAATTCCTCCTCCTCTTTTTGTTTTTTGTTTTGGTTTTTTTGAGACAGGGTCTCTCTATGTAGCCCTGGCAATCCTAGAACTCACTATGTAGACCACGCTGGCTTGAAACTCTATGATTTGCCGGCCTCTGTCTCCTCAGTGCTAAAATTAAAGGTGTGTACCACAATTGGCTAAATCTACATTTACTAATTTATTTTTATAAATTTTCATCTTGTCTTAAAACTTTCATTTGTACGTGTATGAACATTTGCTGGCATCTAAACATCGGTATCACATGCATGCCTAAAGGGGCCAAAAGAAAGCATCGGATACCCTGGAACAGAAATTACAGAGCCAGTGGATGCTGGGAACAAACCTGAGTCAAAGTGCTCTGACTCACTGAGTCTTCTCTCCAGCTCCCTTAAAACTTTTAAGACATGCTCACAACTCACAGTGGCACTTTTCCCCCCAGCACTTTAAAGAGTCGAAGGCAAATCACAGGAATCCCTTAACCCTAAGGTTATAGAGAAAGATGCCAGGATTTTTAACACCGTAATGATGACTGACTTTTTAAAGGCACAGAATAGCCAGAAGGTACATGTCGATGATCCTAACAACTGGAAGGCTGAAACAGGATTACAAATTCTAGGCTAATTTGGGCTTACATAGCAAGACCCTAGCCCCCCATAAAACAAACAACACCCCTCCCCCCAAAAAGATAATGTTACCATAGATTGGTACGTCCCAGACATTCAAGAGCACAAGCTTCTCATTTAAAATCTTCATTGTCAATGTGAGTAGATTTGGAATCATCTAGGAAATGCTGCTCTGGGTATACCTGTGAGGGAGTTCCCGGGAGTATTAACTGAGAAGGGAAAACTCACCCTAAGTATGAACCCATCTTATAGACTGCAGTTCCTGGCTGAGTATGAACCCATCTTATAGACTGCGGTTCCTGGCTGAGTATGAACCCATCTTATAGACTGCGGTTCCTGGCTGAGTATGAACCCATCTTATAGACTGCGGTTCCTGGCTGAGTATGAACCCCTATCTTATAGACTGCGGTTCCTGGCTGAGTATGAACCCGTATCTTATAGACTGCGGTTCCTGGCTGAGTATGAACCCATCTTATAGACTGCGGTTCCTGGCTGAGTATGAACCCATCTTATAGACTGCGGTTCCTGGCTGAGTATGAACCC
>NW_026067999.1:2743777-2778218 GCF_014885135.2 Alexandromys fortis
ATCTTATAGACTGCGGTTCCTGGCTGAGTATGAACCCATCTTATAGACTGCGGTTCCTGGCTGAGTATGAACCCATCTTATAGACTGCGGTTCCTGGCTGAGTATGAGCCCGTATCTTATAGACTGCGGTTCCTGGCTGAGTATGAACCCCTATCTTATAGACTGCAGTTCCTGGCTGAGTATGAACCCATCTTATAGACTGCAGTTCCTGGCTGAGTATGAACCCCTATCTTATAGACTGCGATTCCTGGCTGAGTATGAACCCATCTTATAGACTGCGGTTCCTGGCTGAGTATGAACCCATCTTATAGACTGCGGTTCCTGGCTGAGTATGATCCCATCTTATAGACTGCAGTTCCTGGCTGAGTAATAAGGGAAAGGGGGAAAAAAGATGAGTGCTCACTCCCTGACTAAAAGAGAAAACTGAAGCCAGGTTGTGATGGCATATGCCTTTAATCTCAGCACTTGGACAACAGAGGTTACCCTGATCTATAGAGTAGCCAGTTCCAAGACAGCCAGGGCTATGCAGTGAAACCCTGTCTTGAAAAACCAAAAACTACAAAAATAAAAACAAGAAAAAAATAGACAATTTGGAACAGCTGTTTCTCATTCCTACCACCACAGCAAGAGCAGTTACCATACCTTCCCCAGTCTGATGAACTACAGAGGACTACAGATTATGAATAAAGAATTACGCTACATCCATATAACACATAGTGTTATTAGAATTAGGTCTTTGTGCCAACGCTAAAATATAAATACGTTTACTTCCCAACCAGAAAAGCAATGAAAGACGGGTAGTGGTGGCACATGTTTTTAATCCTACCACTTAGGAGGCAGAGGCAGGAGGATCTCTGCGAGTTTATGGCCAGACTGGTCTACAAAGTGAGTCTGAGGACAGCCAGGGCTGTTACACAGAGAAACACTGTCTCGAAAAACAAAAAAGAAAAGAAAAGCAGAGCAATGAATAATACTTCCACAAAAAAAAAAAAAAAAAAAAAAAAACAAAAAAAAAAAAAAAAAAAAAAACAAACAAAAAAAAACACAGTATGATGGCACGAGCCAGTAATTTCAGCATTCAGGAGGCTAAGGCAGGAAGGGGAGACCAGCCTGGAAAAGAATAACAAAAGAGAAAGAAAGGGAAAAAAGACATCTAATTTTAGCCTGTCGGCTACAGATTTGGTTTATAGGAGGTATTTTTTTTTACAGGATTTTATACAAAAAGCCTTTCCTGGTAAAGATGGATAATATTACAATAACCCAACAGTTGACTTTAAGTGTTTCAATTAGTCCCGACCTTTCTTCCTCCATCAGCCTTTCTTCTTCCAATCGTTTTTCTTCAGCAATAGGATCTTCTTCCTCCTCATTCTGTGCCAATTCTGTAGAAATTCACATGTTTTATTAAACTGAGTCTTTATTCATGGAAAATGCATAAATCTCTAACCTTTACGATGACACTAAAAACCTAAAATTAAGGCAGTGCCACGCGCCTTTTATCCCCGCACTCAGGAGGCAGAAGCAAACGGATGTCTGAATTTGAGGCCAGCTTCATCTACACAGTAAATTCCAGGGTTACAGATCCTACCTCCAAAATGTTTTAAAAATACTTAAAAGGGATAGTATTTTCATACTGGGAACAGACCCTTCATTCTCTGGAAGAACAGTCAGTGTTTTGTTTTGTTTTTTTTTTTTTAAAAAAAAAAAAACCTTTTGTCCTTCTTTCATACCTTACCCTCCCTCCAATCCTCCCAGTCCCTCCCCTGCATCTCCCCTCTTCCCCAGATCAACTCCTGAGTCCCTTCAATTAAAAAAGAGCAGGCCTCCTGGGGATAGCCACCAAACTTTTCTGTGTAGGCCAGGCTGGTCTCAAATTCAGAGATCTGTTGGGGAAGGCTGCTTGTTCATTTACCAGCTGCCCAGACCCCTGAAATAATTACACAGAAATCTGTATTAATTGCTATACTGTTTGGCTAATACCTTAAGCGTATTTCTGGCTAACTCTTATATCTTATATTAACCCATTTCTATTAATCTGTGTATTACCAGTGGCTGTGGCTTATTGGCAAGGTTCCAGTGCCTATGTCTCCTGCAGGCGGTTACATGGATTCCCTCTGACTCTGCCTACTCTATACATCTTTTCCAGCCTGGCTATATTCTGTTAAGCCACTGGCCGGAAGCAGATTCTTTTATTCACTAACCATAAAAGCAATACATAAACAGAAGGACTGCCCACACCAGAGATCCCCCTGCCTCTGCTCTCAAGTGCTGGGATTAAAAGCATGCAGCACTAGCCGTAGTCAGTGTTCTTAACCATCGCTCCTGCCCCACGTTACTTTTTTAAATCAGTGGTTCCATAATGACACTCAGGCTGTGCAAAGGGTTCAGAAAAAAAAACTACTTAACCATTTGGCAAATTTATATGAAGCATGAATATTTAAATGTCCTATTTTTTTGTACATTGTTACATTTTCAAAATAAAAATGTGATAAAATAGTTCCAATAGAAGAAAACTTTATATCTTCTATTCAAAATTTAAATTTGGAGGTGGGGGAGGCAGTGACAATGGAGACAAAGGAAGCTTAAGAAATTTAACAGCTCATCTTCAGGCTTAAAGGAAAAGGATTTTGTCATCAATATCAACAATTTGCCGCTGTTTTTTTCATCCTTGACATTAGATCCTGTCTCTCCTGGGCTAGCCCTTTCTCAAGGACTGTTAAGCATGGCCTCTGTGGTATGACTGGTAGCCATAACCTAGAACTGCTGTGTGATTTCAACCCTATCGCCCGCATTTATACGTACTGATTTTACAAATCTACTAAATTTATAAACCTAAATCATAAGTATCAGGTTCTGTCACTTGAAAGCCAAACAGCATGGTGGCTAGCTGCACAGATGGCTTTCCACCTCGGGTCTGTGCAGGAAATAGGGGGAGCAATCGCAAGGGCTGGGGATGCCATGCCTAGCACGCAGCAAACAATCAGAGGCAACCTGGCATGGTGGCCGCACTCCTGTCACCCCAGAACTGGGGAGAGGGAGGCAGGAGAATCAGAAGTTCAGTCATCCTCGGCTATACAGCGAATTTTAAAGCCAACCTATTCGAGGCCATAACTCAAGCGGGGGTGGGAGTGGGGCGGTAAAGGGGGGAATTTCATACCCAGAAGAAAGGTTTCTCCTACCTGCATCTCTCAATCGGGCGAGCTCCTGTCGCCGTTTCTTCCGTTTCTCCTTCTGCCGAGCAGCCCTGGACTTCTTACGGCTGGAAGATTGGAAAACACAAACGCACGGTGTGAGCCAAGGCGCACAGCGCGCAGCACCCTCAGCTCCGGGTCTGTCAAGGACAGCACTCGGAGGCGGAGGAGGCAGGCGCCCTTCCCGTGCTGCCATCCCGACTCCCGCCATTCAATTCTCCCATCCCCGATAGCAGACGTCCTCCATCTTCTCCCCTCCTCGCCTCCCCCAAACTACAGCTGCCCAGTACAGCCAAGGATTCTGGGCAAAAGCAGATTAATAATCGTCCCCACGCGCGCGGCGGTGGCCTAGGTCGCCTCAGTTCGTCATCGTTTGCTGTGCTATACCTCATTTTCACTGGAAGCTCAGTCGGCTCCAACGTCGCCATGTTACCGCCTTCTCCTCTCCCACAACGGAGCGGAAGTAGAATCACAGATGACGACACTCGGTCGCCCACGCAGCGCGGCCAACCGGATGGACTCAAGACCGAAGGAGGGAGGTTTCCTCCCGCAGCTAGGCAGGCTGGCAACGCTGTCTGAGGAACTATTTCCTCACCGAAGCCGCCGCCAGAGCTCTCCCTCCACCTGGGACTCGAGCCTTTGCTCCCCGGAGCTTCCTCGGTGCTCCGGCACCCCCCATTGCCCTTTGCGCCTTGAGGCGGTGCCCGGAATTCAAGGAGTTAAAGACTGGCCCCGCCTCCTTTCACCCACCAATCTAAATTCCCACCCGTGCAGCCTCGCTGGTTCCCACGGAAACGCCTCGAGGCCCCGCCCCTCTCTGGGGGTCCACCTATCAGCGCCTCAGGCAGAATTTAGGACCCTCCTCCTCTTTACTGACGGCGGGGGGGGGGGGGGGGGCTCAGGCTGCAAAGGCGTCGGGTTTGTCAGCTGGTTCACTCCTAGGACACGGAGAGGGACTGACACCTAGGTTATAAGGTGCAGGTGAAGGTAATTTATTGCGCTGGCGCTTGAGTTGAGCTTGGAAGAAAGATAATCTTTACCAAGAGAGGGAAGAAAAAGAACAAAGTTCGAGGCCAACCTGAGCTACCTAAAACCAGTCAAGCAGGGCAGTGGTGGTGAAGGCCTTTAATCTCAGCCATCTGGAGGCAGAGACTGGAGGATCTCTGTAAATCCAAGGCCAGCCTGGTCTACAAGAGCTAGTTCCAGGCTCCAAAGCTTCCGAAAATCCCTGTCTTGAAAAACCAAAAAAAAAAAAAAAAAAAGACAAAAAAAATGTAATACTGTATCACAATAATATAGGTAAGGTGTGATGTGGAACTAGATGGAAAAAATAAAAATAGGGCTGGCAAATGGTTAAGTCGGTAAAAGTGCCTGCTTTCAAGCCTGAGGGCCTGAGTTCAATTCCCTTAATCCCCAAAGATCCACATAGCAGGAGAAAACTAATTCCCACAAATTGTCCTCTTACTTTGATATGCGCACCTACACATGCTCTCACACAAAATAATAAATAAATGTAAAAACAATAGAAGAAATCCTTGCTAATAATAGAAACAAGGCCAAAAAGAAAGAAAGAAATGTTTCTACCAAACTCACATTAACACCCTCCATCTTTAGAGGGAATTTTCCCTTGATTTATCTTCGTACAAAACAAATCAAAATAGCGTTTTCTTCACATTTCATAGCTGTCTTCTCGGTTAAGAAGAGGTTCTGCTAATGGGAAGAGACCCCTACTGCTAGCCATAAGCACTTTTTCAGGACATTGATAACAAGTCCCACAGGAAAATCTGGGAGATGTAAGGGACCCTTGTTTAGCAGCTTGGACTTCGTGCCCTTGTGGCTCTCGTGGGAATTGATCCACATCTTCACATGTTGTAGCAACTTGTCGCAATGCTTGTCCAAGGCCTTTACCTCAGAAACGAGATTCTTGTTGTGACAATCGATGAACACTTGCTTCCTGGATTGTTTTCTGTTTGTTTGTTTGCTTTGCTTTGCTCTGCTTTGGTTTCCTCAAGACAGGGTTTCTCTGTGTAGCCTTGGCTCTCCTGGAACTCTCTTATTTAGACTAGACTGGCCTCTAACTCACAGAGATCCTCCTGTCTCTGTCTCCTGAGTGCTAGAATTAAAGGTGTGCCCCCACCACCGCCAGGCTGGAAACATTTTATTCTGAAGATTGCATAAGATAGTCCATACTATACACGAAAGGAAAAGTATTAGCTCAGGACCCCAAGACCAAATTCTTAGCACAAAAGAGACTGATTTGCCTGAGAAGTACAGCAGACAGGAGATGGAGAACAAGGGAGAAGGGAAGGGAACAGAGGAGATGGAGGAATGCTATTTGTCCTGCAGTGACAAAGGACTGCCTCTGGACAGAGAGGAGACGGATGTGGCACGTAGGCAAATGGCAGTTTATAAAGGTAAAGGGGGAAACCCCTGTTAGGATGAGGTGTTTCATTTTAATTGGGCATGTTAATTAGGTGAGCCAAAGGGGGCTTTTGATTGCTGGACTTCAATACTTTGGTACCTGGACCTTGGTAGTCAGCCTCAGGAGAAGGAAGTGGCCAAATAAGAGAATAGATCTTGGTGGCCAGTTTTAGCAATGTAATCTAAGGCTTTTTTTTTCAACAGTAAGGAAGAGGGAATGGGAGATTAGGGCAAGGCCTGCCAGAATCACGTTTGCCATGGCTGGGCTGGCCAGAGTCCCTTCAATCCATGCACACAGTGCTTAGCAACTGTATCCCCAAACTTAAGCCATGAAAGCGCCTATCATCATCACTGGTGTGAAAACTTCCTGACTCTCCTGCCAAATGTGGGGGCTCGCTGGTGGGGCCAAACTCCCGTCACCTGTATTTCCCACCTACCCCCATATGCTGGCCTGCCTTTCTTCCCTTGCATGCCTCTTACTTTAAAACCTTCTGTTTGTTTCATTTTGTTTCTTGCAAACAGTGTCTCATCTACAGATCCACTCAATAGCCGAGCAAGACTTTGAACTCCTGATCCGCCTGCTTCTACAGCCCAGGTGATGGGACTATGGGTGTATGCTACGTGCCGAGCCCTTGCATAAATCTCAACTTTTTGTGAGATTTGGAAAAAACAGCCCGAAACTACAAAACAGCTCGGCATGGCAATGGTGATTGCAGCTGTGTGACTCCCCGATTGTACAGACCCCCGCGACTAGGATTTACACTTCAAATTGCTGCCATCCGGAAAGCATCAGAGCTTTAGTGGCTGCAACAGGTGCTGCGTGTGACTGTCACTTTTAAACAAATAGCGCATCTTCTGGGAAGATGCTCCGATTTTTTAAAAAGGCACAGATGTAGATTTCATTTTATTATGATTGATAAAGGAACGTAAATCGCCTTCAATTGGAGGAAGACATTTATTTTCAAGTTAACTACTGAATTCATTTTCCGGAAACAAGCTTGAATTGCTCAAGTTAATTTCTTTACAGAAGGAGCTCTGGAAGCCAATTCTCTTTCCAAACTAAGATTACTACCATTTGAATCCAATGAAGAAAAGGGGGAGAGAAGAGTAGACAACCTTATCCTTATCCATGCGCAGGTGACTGTAACCTACCCAGTTTTCCCTCCTGTCTTGCCTATATTTCTTTAGAGTAATTGCAGAATCTATGGGCAAAGCATGGGCCTGCCCCAACTAACCTGGACATTGTTCCGGCCCCTCCTTTGGGAGGAACTACTCCTGACAGTCCAAACTTGATTCCACTCCATTCGAAGCAGGATGACCTTTTCAATTTTTTGCCTGGTAAGTCCTACAGCCCTTGGGGTATATACAACACGGAGGCAGCAGCCTTTGGGGGGGGGGCTGTAATAGAAGTGAAGCTGATGCTGCCCAGCTTCTGCCTACCCCAGGAAGCTTTGGAGGACCACCCCACAAATGACCCTAGGATTCTCTTGTGCCTTGTGAGAAATATGCCTGGTTTGTCAACCTTCCCTACGAACTTGCTCTGTTTGGGAACTTAGATGAGTTGGGAATGTCTGTGCAGTATCCTTATCCCACACCATGTAGTCCTGGGGAGAAAGAATGGGAGTAGCTGCCAGCCTCATCTAGTGACATCTGAAGATTGTGTACTGAGCTATGCAAGCTGTGGGGAACTGGCTGGTTCTCCCCATTATTCTTTCTCTAGTAAATCCCTTCTGAATTTTCCAGTTGCTGTCTCATCTGATAAAGGGTGTCTCGTTGATTTATTTTTTTTTAGAAATCTTACGTGTCCAAACAACTAATGAGAATGAAAACCCATTACAAACCATTAACATTGTAAATAATAATAAAAGTGTGGAGGGGCTCAGTGGCCTACCTCTGCTTAATGCATAGGAGCAACAATTTTCGTGCAAAACTCTTTGGCTAGGGAAGTAGTTCAGTCCGTATTGTGTTTGCCAGCAATGTACAAGGCGCTGGGTTCAGTCCACACGAAACTGGGCATGGTTATTGTTGTGGCTGCAATGAGAAGTGTCCCCCATAGGCTCCTGTATTTGAACACTTGGTCCCCAGTTGTTGACACTGTTTGGAAGGGCTATGGACTGAGCCTTTCGGGGAGCCTCGATGGAGGAAGCCCACCACTGGGGGTGGACTTTGTGTATTTATAAATCCACTTTCTCTGCTCTCTCTACTTCCTGTGTGAATGGAAACGTGATTAGCCAGCTTCCGGCTCCGCTCCTGCCGCCATTCCTGCTCCACTGAGGGATCTATCTCTCTGGAACCAGAAGCCAAACTAAACCCTTTCTTCTCTAAGGTCAGAGTAGTTTTTCCCAACCACAGAAAAGTAAGACAATGCCGCACACTGTAACCCGAGGGCATGGGAGGTGGAGGCGAGAACGTGAGGTACATAAGATACTCTTCAGCTATGCAGACACTAGGAGGTCAATCTGGGATACATGAGATATGAGATCCCCCCCCCTTTCTCTCTCTCTCTCTCTCTCTCTCTCTCTCTCTCTCTCTCTCTCTCTCTCTCTCTCTCACACACACACACACACACACACACACACACCCCTGTGGACGAGACCTTGGGCCAATTCCTGGCTAGAAAGGTACAAACAAAAGATATTTTAAAGTACAAGGTCTGTGGTGGTTTGAATAAGAATGGGCCCAAAGGCTTATATATTTGAATGCTTAGTCACCAGGGAGTAACTATCTAAAAAGGATTAAGGGGTGTGGCCTTGACGGAAGAAGTATGGTCCCTGGTGTGGGCGAGGGGCTCTGAAATTCCAAAAGCCTACACTGGCCACCGCTTCTTCCTTACTCTGCCTATGGATCAGGATGTAGTTCTCAACGTCATTTCCAGTACCCTGCCTCCCGTGCCTGCTGTCAAGCTCCCCACCATGATGATAATGGACTAACCCTCTGAAACTGCTTTCTTTTGTAATAGTTGCCTTGGTCTTCGTTTCTCTTCACAGCAACGGAACAGTGACCTGTTGGGAGCAGTGAGACCCCAGATCCTGAATTTCTTGTAAACAACTTGTTTTCCCCTGATCTGAGTGCCTACAGCTGCTCTGAGCACGAGACCTTCAGGAGTTCCTGATGGCAGGAGAGTGGTTTCTGGTGGGTTTGGCTGGGGCGTGGCTAGCTCTATATAATCTGCCCCTGAACACAATAAAGGGAGCATTCTTGGGGCTTTTGGTATCAGTGTTAAGAGGTCTGCGTGTCGGTCTGTCTCTGCGTCTGTATTCTCAACCTCCAGCCCCTTGCCTGAAGCTCGCGAACTGGGGTCTAGCGCACAGAGCACAGACACGGGGGGGGGGGGGGGGGGGNTATAGCTCTGGCTGGTTTGGAACTGGCTATGTAGACTAGACCGCAAGCTCACAGTGACCCACCTGTTTCTGCTTCCTGTATGCTGGGATTAAAGGCATGCACCACTATGCCCACCCAAATAAAACACTATAGAGTGAGATCCTGCCTCAAAACACAACACACACACACACACACACACACACACACACACAATGTCAGTTATAAGAACACATCATAATTAGCAACGGGTTGCTTTAAGAGCAACTTGCATGTCTTGCTGCTATCCCAATGACACATACTATTAACAGCCAAAGAGCAAATGCATTTGGTAAGACAAACAAAAACCAGGAGCGGTGGCACAAGACTTTAATTCCAGCACTTGGAAGGCAAAGGCAGGAAGAACTCTATGAGTTGAAGGCTAGACAAGTCTACAGAGTAAGTTATGGAACAGTCAGGGGTACACAGAGAAACCTTATCTTAAAAAAATAGATGAAATAATCTGAAATCAATAAATGCACACCTAACCTTTGAATGCCACTTTGAGGTCTGCAGTTCCAAATGATGGTAGCTAAGATTGGGACCAATACTGTAAGATGAGACAATTTAACAGTTTGAACAAAAGACTGACGTCATTAATTCAAATTCACAAGAACCTCTTGCTGTGGGTTTGTTAAGCTCCTGTATTAAGGCCCAAACAGAAAAATCAAGATGGGTTATTTACACTAAACTTCCATTTTACCAAGCAAAAACTAAACTTTCTCTGACTTTCTGAGAAAGAGAGATTAGAGAAATTTAACATCAAAATCCCTAACTGGCCACTTCAATTGATGTAAAGAAGATTCCTCTGCCTAAATCCTGTCCCAAGGAAAGGTAACCTAAGGTAACCTGATGTGATTCGGTTATGGGCTTTTTTTTTTTATTGTTTTGTCTCCAAGTCTTTGCCTTACAAGGGTAGGAACTTTGAAATGTTGTTACAAAAATGGAAGGAAAGAAATATAAATGTATACATATAAGTATTATTAAATGCAGAATTTTAAAATGATCTAGTTAAGATTTTAAGTGAATATACATTAAAGCAAGATGCTGCCTAAAATATGAACATCTTAGGGGGTGACTTGGTTGGCTGCTGGCTTGGGCTTCACTTGCATATTGAGCACATAATCATGGCGGAAGGACGAGCGGACAGTACGGTTCATCAGTGGCTGCAGCGGGCGGAAGTTGTCCACCATTCTTTTCTCTTTCTCCCCTTCAGAAGTGACAAGCAGGGTTCGAAACTGCTCAAGCTAGGAACCAAAAACATTAAGAATACCAATCAAAAAATGAGCTTTAGTACATGGATAAACTACTTTCATTTTGTTTGTTTTGAGACAGAGTCTCACTTAGAACTCATTACGTAGACCAGGTTGGCTTTGAACTCCCAGAGACACACCTGTTTCTGTCTCCTAAATGCTGTGATTACAGACATGCACCACCACACCTGGCTTACCCTCACTTAAAGAATTCTACAATACTTTGTTTCTAACTGAATCCATAAAGAGAACTTATTTCTGGGTGAGATGTCGTCACTACTTGACAAGTAGTTTAATGCCATGTTGTTGGCATGGTTGTGTGACAGCAGCAAGAATTGTGGAAACCAGCCAAGCTTTTGGGATCTGAAGATTAGGCACAAAGGTCCTGGTCCCCACAGAGTAGCTGTTTGCCAAAAGTGAATTGCATCATCTCTTTGATTCTGAGGAATGTCCATGGAAAGAAAAAGCTAGAAAAGTAGTATGTACAAAATGGTTCCATTTAGTCACAAAATTATACATAGTATAAAGATAAAAGATCAGATGGATTTACACAAATAATGAACAAGACTGAGTGTGAAAATAACCAGTGATTAGGATTATAAATGACAGATAACATTTTAAATGCTTCATTAGCATATATTAATTATAGCTAATAATTATAGCTCACGACTATCTATAGCAGTAGTCCCATGGGGTCCAGTGCCCTCTTCTGGTGTGCAGACATGCATGAAGACAAAATACGTAAATATTTATTTATCTATTTATTTTTATTGTTTTGTTTTTGTTTGTTTGTTGAGACAGGGTTTCTCTTTGTAGCTTTGGCTCTCCTGAAACTCTCTCTGTAGACCAGGCTGACCTTGAACTCACAGAGAGCTCCCTCTCTCTCCCTCCAAAGGCACGCGCCACCACTGCCAGCAAGTCTTAAAAAAAAAAAAGGAAGGAAGGAAGGAAGGAAGGAAGGAAGGAAGGAAGGAAGGAAGGAAGGAAGGAAGGAGAAGAAAACAAAAAGTCCACCCTCAGTTGAACTCTCTGGCAGTCACCAGGACTAGATCTCATTGTGGAAGCCAGGCAGTGTTGGCGCAAGCCTTTAATCCTAGCACTCAGGAGGCAGAGGCAGGTGGATCTATGTGAGTTCAAGGCCAGCCTGGTCTACACAAGAGCTAGTTTCCAGGATAGGTTCCAAAGCTACAGAGAAACCCTGTCTCAAAAAAAAAAAAAAAACCCACAAAAAAAAGGTCTAATTATGGTAGAAGGGAGGGATCTATGCTATGCTATGCTATGCTAGTCGAGAAATATTGTTTCTTTGTTAGTCGAGATATATTGTTTCTTTGTGAATTTATCAGCTGTCGAAAGAATAAAATCACGAGCCAGATAGCCACCATCAGGCTGGACAGGTTTTGGGAGCCCTTGGAGTAGATGAATAACATGAATAGCCCCGTTTATTAGGACCCTTATTATAATAGTTCTAGCTCTAATTTTCAGTCTTTATGTTTTGAAATTCCTCTCTAATCTGTTGCAGCAAGGAGTTCAAGCCCTCACCTCCTCGACTATCACTCAACTCCTCCTGACTGAGGACTACCAACCCCTCAGAGTCCCGGAATCGGAGATCCCAAAGAGCCATATAGTCTCAAGGAATCAAGATACCTCTAAAGTCAAAAGACCCTGGGAAAAAAAAAAAAGAACACTTTTTTCTCTCTCCCTTGCAATGATCCCCCAACAGCACTAAACCGTTAAGAAATCATTGCTGACCCCGTCCCTTACTTCTTTCTACGCTTCAGGGCCTGAGATGACAGAGGGCCTGGATGTGAAAACAGGATTTCCATGAAATTACCGATGGCTGTGCGCTCATCCTTCTCCGACAGCCACAACCCAGAGGAGAATGTTTGCTGGACAGCTTATCTCCCCAAAATAATCTGTCTGGCTTGGGCAAACAAATTCCGGAAGGAGAGTCTGCAGAGCTGCACATAATCTCCTGAAGCTGCATCATCACTTCTTTCTACGCCCCAAATCTCCATAAAGGGTCCCAGCGAGCTTTTCCCCTACAGAAAACCTCTACCCCACAGAAAAGTGCCTGTCTTTTTCTGTTTGAAAGAAACAGTCTCATCCTTTGAGATGAGATCAGGTCAGACTCTGCTCTCTTTTGCACCTTCTGTCTCTTTACTCTGTGCTCCAAAATCTAACACTTCCTTCTTCCTAATTACTTTCATGTCTTAAAAAAACATTATATGAAAAAAAGACATTATATGACCCACTGAGATTTATTAGGGCCACCTACAGGAGGATGGGTACTTTACCAATGACTACACCACTGAGGAAAGTGTCTCTCCCTCCCCCATTAACCATTAACTATGTAATCCTCAGGTAACATTGCCTTAATTACTGAATTATCTATGCATACGGGTTGTGTTTTTTGTCATCCTGACAAAAACTAGAGTCAGATTAGCACATAGGCAAATCTTGAGGGGGGTATTTTTTTGACTAATAACTGATCTGGGAGAGCCCAGACCACTATGGGCGATGCCACCTCTGGGCGGGTGGTCCTGGGTGCTCTAAGAAATCAGGCTGAGCAAGTCACAGAGAGCAAGTAGTAAGCAGTGCACCTCCACGGCCTGTTTCCATTTCTCTGGTTCCTGCTTGAGTTCCTGCCCTGGCTTCTCTTCAAAAGGGACTGTAAACTGTAAAAAATGAAATAAATCCTTCCCTTCCCAAGTTGTTTTCACAAGAAAACAGAAAGCAAAGTAGGATACTATGTTAAAGATTGTACTGGAAATTCCCTCCGTAGGCCACTGACCCTCTGGTTTTCTTTTCAGAGTTTTATCAGTCTTTAAACATGAAGGAGCCGGGCGGTGGTGGCGCACGCCTTTAATCCCAGCACTCGGGAGGGGAGGCAGAGGCGGGCGGATCTCTGTGAGTTGAGACCAGCCTGGTCTACAAGAGCTAGTTCCAGGACAGGCTCCAAAGCCACAGAGAAACCCTGTCTCGAAAAAAACCAAAAAAAAAAAAATAAATAAAAATAAAAATAAACATGAAGGATAGCAGCGTAGCAGACTGAATGTGTAGGTCACAAAGGTCAACCTCATGAGCAGTCCAGCTCTGGACTTTGTCTGATGTTTGTAAGTTTCATCATAAGAAATGTTGAAATGAGGTGTAACACGAGTTTGAGGGCTTGTGTTCCTTCAGACCTTTGGTTTCTTTTGTGGTTGAAAGAGCGCCATCCGGCTTGCAGTCTGGAAGGATTTCTCTATGAACGAACATTTATGATGCTTGTCTGTTTTGCAGTACTGAGGGTTAAATGTGGGGCCGCGCGTATGCGAGGGAAGCAGTTTTCCACTGAGCTGTCTCCCCAGCTCCCATTATGCCATTTTGTGCATTTAATATCTTGTGTAAAGGTTGAATGCTCAATCCAACTCCCCTTTTACCACCAAACATTGCCCTTACAACGTATCTTATAGAATGCCCTGTCCCTTTTTCTTCACTGAGTTGAGAGGCTGTGAGAGCCAAAGTTACGTTTTAAGTTTTAATGACTAGGCTGTAGAGATCCCTGACACAAAAAATGCCTGTGATCTGCAAGGACAGACAGTTCCTGAAACGCTGGAGGCTACTGCTTATGGAAGATAATAAGCCACATGGTTTGCATTCCCCTAAGCAAGTGTGGTAGGCCCATCTGCAGCAGATGTGCGTGATGACATGCGGGAGGTACGTAGGCAGGACACATGTCAGGGTATATGCTTGCCCCTGATTGGACCTGATGGCAAATGCAATGAACTTTGCAATGCTTTTCCTTCTTAAGCCCTTGCCATACTTGATTCTGGGCCATTTCCTGAGGAACCTGGGTATGGACATGGCCAGAGCCTATCCACCGGGCCGGTATTTAATTAAAGCTTGCTTCTAATTTGGCTTTTAAACTGGGGTACTGGTCTTATTCTCAGTTGGTGGGATTAACAATACCACCTTCGTTCATCATAAAGTAAATTCTCATATGTAGTTGGACACATTTTTGAACTTCCAACTTTCTTCTTGCAAAGGCTGATTTTCTCTGTCAATGAGACCGAGCTATCCGCACGCTTAAGTATGTCTGTGAGGCTGTACGGATAGCTGCTTAAGTATGTCTCTGAGGGTGTTTCCCAGAAGAGGTCAGGATTTGAACTGGGGGACTTAGTAAAGCAGATGGTCTTCTTTTATGAGGGTGTCAGCCACTGTGGAGAGCCTGAATAGTACAAAAAAGTAGAGGGTTAGCTTTGCTGTCAATAACTGTGTTTTCGTTTTGTTTTGAGAAAGGGTCTTAAATAGCCTAGGCTGGCCTCGAACTGCTATATAACTGAGGGTAGGCTTGAACTCCCGATCTTCCAGTGGTCACCGCCCAAGTGCTGGTATTATAGGCTGTACCACAACATCTACTTTGTGTGGAATTAGAGAACTGACTGTATTAGGTCCCGATAGACCAACATAAAGATCAAATGGAGAAGCTGGGTGTGGTGACTCCTCAATCCCAACACTCAGGGAGACAGAGGACAGAGGCAGGCAGATCTCTGTGAAGTGAGACCAGTCTGGTCTACACAGAGAGTTCCAGGTCGGCTAGGGATACATAGTGAGATCCTGTCTCAGAAAAAGAAAAAAAAATCAAGATGGAGTCACAATAGGCTTCCATTTTACCAAGGGGAAACTAAACTGTTTATCTAATTTTCTAAGAAACAGAAATTAGAGAAATTTAACAGTGAAATCCCAAACAGGCCATTTCAACTGGCCTTGTAATGAAGATGCCTCTGCCTTAATCCTGTTACATGAAAGGGTAACCTGAGGTCACCCGATGTTTTTTGGTTGTGGATTGTTTTCCTATTGTTTTCTCTCCCTTTCTGTGCTTTAGCAGCCCCACCGTGCCCGCCTTTTTTCTGTCTTTACAAGTCCCACCATGACTGCTTTTGAACTGAGCCATCAATCTGCCTCTGCACTGGGAGCTCCTAGTTCTCAGGCCTTGAAGCCTAGACTAAAAGGCCCACTGCTGTCTTTCCAGGTCTCAGGCCCTGGAACTCACCTCGGGGGTAAGCTTCAGGCTGTAGATTGTCCGGTGGTCCTGCCTGAAAGGCTGCAGTCAGCAATGGAGCTTATGAGCCTCAGCCCACCAGACAACAAAGCTGGGTACACGGTGGAGAGGGATTGTTTCCAGCAAGCCCCTTTCTTCTGCTGTGCCATGTTCCTGTGCTTGCTGCTGCCATGTTCCTGGTGTGTTGGGCATGGTGTGATTACCAGGTGAAAGGATCCCACTGTGCCTAGGATAGTGGGATGGTTTCATGGGAAAATCCCGCTCCTCACTGAGCATTTTACTTGCCGATCATAATGAAGATGACTTTTATAGGAGCAATGGTGAGAGCCATGATTTAAAGATACAGGTGCTTAAGACAGAAAAGATGATTAGGGAAACGGATAGGTTAGTCTGCCAATTGCTGTAATAAAACATACAAAAAAGGGCAAAATTAGGCTAGAAGTCACTTTCCCCTTTGTTAGATGTGAGGTTTGCCGAGGATGGAAAATAACAATAAGGAAGTTTCAGTGCATTTACAGACCTGTACATGAACTCTGCCTGTGGGCAAACAGGCAGTTATGTCCCCACACCCAGGGTTAGGCCTGAGGTCCCTGGTCATGTAGCCTACAGAATTAATCACAGCCCTGGTGTGCACCCTGAAAAAACAAAGCTGTGAGAGGAAATTGAATGCCCCTATTGTGTGTAAGGGAAAACAGATGGTGAGCTACACCTCTTGTTTAAAGCTTTATATGAATCTGCTGCACTGAAACCTGAAACAGCTGCGGGCCAGTACAAAAGAACTGGCTGCAATACACTGGCTTGCTTAGACTTTTGCTAATAATGAAGAAATCATTGCTTTGGAAGAAAGATGTTACAGCGGGAAAATTAATACAAAGAAAAATGTTGAACTACTTGTGGGCTTCTACAAAAAAACCCTGTAACTTGTGATTATGATGTGATTTCTTCCTGTGTAAAGATTTTAATTTGTTTCTGGAAAATCTGTAATTGTAGTTGTGAGGTAATCTTTTCTTGCATAGAAACTTTTGGCTTAGGTGGTATAAAAGGGATAAGAGAAAAATTAAAAAAGGCAGAAAAAGAAACAGAAAAATAAAATGAACAATTAAGTTTTACCCCCTCGGATAAACCTGTGTATATGTTTAGTAGTGGCTGACTTCCCATCGCTCCAGTTTCTCTAACCTGCTGAAGCTGGTTCTTCAGTAGTACACAGCAAACCAGAAGACTTCTCAGCCTCCATAAGTGCATGAGCATGAGAAGCCCTATTCCAAAGAACCCCGGGCCAATTCATTCTCACTTTCCTCTTCTTCTTCTTCTTCTTCTTCTTCTTCTTCTTCTTCTTCTTCTTCTTCTTCTTCTTCTTCTTCTTCTTCTTCTTCTTCCTCTTCCTCTTCCTCTTCCTCCTCCTCCTCCTCCTCCTCCTCCTCCTCCTCCTCCTCCTCCTCCTTCTTCTTCTTCTTCTCCCTCCTCTCTTCTCTCCCACCCCTCTCCCACCCCTCTCCCACTCCTCTCCAGCTCTCTCCCTCAACCTCTTTCTCCCTCTGTCTTTCCTTCTCCCCCCCCACCCCATGTGTGTGTGGTGTGTGTGCCTTTCATTGGCTTTATTTCTATTTCTAACCGCTTTTCTTGATTGTTTGTCTTATTCCTGTGCCAGTATCATGGCATTTAGTTCTTAAAGCCCTACTTTTGTGAATCTGATCACTCCTTCTTTGTTCTTTCAGAAATCTCCCTGGCTATTTTTGCATGTCTGTTTTGACTCAAATTTATGTCTAGGGGGCTGGAAGGTGGTTCAGTGGTTAAGGGTGCTTGTCATTTTTTTCAGAAGATCCAAATTTAGTTCCCAGCACACATGCTGAGCAACTCAGCCTCTAATTTGAGTTCAAGTGGATCTGGCACCCCTTTTCTGGCTTCTTTGTGAGTGCACACATACACACATTCAAAACCAGAATGAAATGAGGCTGAAGAGATGGTTCCGTGGTTAGGATCACTTGCTGCTCTTGCAGAGAACCTGAATTGAGTTCCCAGCAAACACATGGAGACTCACAACCATCCATAACTCCCGTTATAGTATATCCAAACCTTCTTCTGGTCTCCTTGGAAACTAGTCACACATGTGGTATATACATATACATGTAGACAAATATTCATATACATAAAATAATTTTTTAAAAATAAGACCTTTTAAAAGTAATGTGGTCACTTTAAGTCCTGATGACATGTTTATTGGAGCGACATTAAATTATGGAGACTAAAGAATTCATGGAAAATATAACAACTTAAGGAAAACTAACATCGTTATGATGTCTTCCTGGCCAGTATTGAAGTTAATTAAGTCTTCTTCAGTATCCTGGAAGGTTTTAAGTTTTTTTTTTTTTTTTTTGGTTTTTCGAGACAGGGTTTCTCTGTGGTTTTAAACAAGTAAAAAGAAATCTTAAAAAAGAAAAAAAGAACATTGGGCCAAGCATGGTGGCGCATGCCTTTAAATCCAGCACTCAGAAGCCTGAAGCAGTAGCTAGCATTGCTGATATATATATAAAATTTGTTTTGTTTTGTTTTTGTTTTTCGAGACAGGGTTTCTCTGTGGTTTTGGAGCCTGTCCTGGAACTAGCTCTTGTAGACCAGGCTGGTCTCGAACTCACAGAGATCCGCCTGCCTGCCACCACCACCTGGCTAGGTTTTAAGTTTTATGGTTAGCTTTCCTTGTTCAAACTGCTCAAGTGTATTGTTCAGTTTTATTCTGACCATATCTATGACTTTTTAAATTATATCTTTGTGTCATTATGTCTTTTAACTGACATATAGTTGATATATATCTTTATTTCTATATATTAACACCCCGCACCAACTGTTAAATTATTTCATTTTTGCATTTTTAACTGTTTTCCTCACTTAGCTTTATTTTTTGATCTGATCAAACGGGCCATTTCTACAATGTTTCCTGTCTTTTGTTTTTGAGACAGGATCTCACTAGTGTTGGGATTAAAGGCATGTACCAACATACCCGGCTCTATAACATATTTTTTAAGACAGAGGAGTAGTCTTGATATATTGCTCAGCCCAGTTTTGAACAGCTAGGCTCAGACAATCCTTCTGCCTCAGCCTCCTGAGTAGCTAGGTCTGTAGGCGTACATAGTATATAGATAATTCTAGAATATAATTTAATATAACATTTAATATGGTAGCAGTTATTTCCAGGTGTACCTGTAATCCCAGCATTTTTAAGGTAGAGGCGTGATTATCCAGAGTTCGAAGGTCATTTTTGGCTACATAGTGAGTTGGAGGCCAGAGTGGGGCTACATGAAGCAAAAAAAAAAAATACTTCCATATAAGACATAATTATTGGTATTCTGTATCCATGGGTTCCACATGAATATTAGAAAAATACAGTTGATAGTCAGGAGGCAGACACAGGAGGATCATTGTAATTTCAAGGCCAGTTTGGTCTACACACTGAACTCTAGGCCAGCCAGGAAATTGCTTCTATTGACCATGTACAGAGGCTTTTCTTGACATTACTCCCTAACCAATACAGTAGAAACATTATATAGTATTTCTACTGTATGGCAATATGATCTCAAAAAGTAATATACAGGTGATTTAAAGTATATTGTAAGGTGTGTGTAGAATACATGCAAATGCTAAAGTCTTATGCAGTTCCATATAAGGGACTTGAGTAGCTGCATCTTTACTATATTTGGGGTTCTGGAACCAGTCTTCCACAGTTACCAATGGATGAATGTATTTGCTTTCTAAATTATTTTATTTTATTTTTATTTATGAGCGAGAGAGTATGCCACTTGTGTATGCTATCTATGTGGGCCAGAAGAGGACATTGAATGGTCTGGAACTGGCTGCTTGGATCTGAACTCCTGGTCTCTGGAAGAGCAGCAAGTGCTCTTAACTCCTGAGCCATCTCCCTAGCTCCTGTATTTACTTTTGAACTAAGATCACCATGTTAATAAAGTCTCTATTCATCTGTATTTTAGTACAAATTATTACGGACAGAATAGCAAGGTACCCAGAACTAAGGGGACTGAGGCAGGAGGGTCCCTGGGAGTTCGAGAACAGCCTGGTCTACATAGTGAGTTCCAGAACAGACAGGGCTAGATAGAGAGACCATATTTTAAAAAACAAGAAATGAAACTAAACAAAAACAAACTAGAGGCTGTAGGGGCTTTCCTTCAACTCACTAGCTCACTCCTATTTGAGGGAGTATTACTTTCTCCTTCTTAATAAACTTCTATTTCTTTAAAAAAAAAATAAAGACTTTTACAACTGTCATTAAGAGTCTCCAGAAATGAGGTCCAGAGATGTGACTAAGAGGTAGACTACTTGCCTAGCATGCACTAGATCTTAGGTTCAATTCTCAGTACCATTTTTTTTAAAAAAAGAGTCTGGCGGGGCAATGGTTGTGTATGCCTTTAATTCCAGCACTCAGGAAGTAGAGGCAGGTGGATCTCTGCGAGTTTAAGGCCAGCCTGGTCTACAAAGTGAGTTTAGGACAGCCAGGGCTACACAGAGGAACCCCTGTCTCAAAAAGCCCAAAAAAAGAAACACAAAGTTCTGGCAATGTTAATATTTTTCTTTAGGTAGAGTCACTGATACCATGAATTTTGTTACTATAATAAACAGGCATCCAGGGTTGGCTCAACAGTTAAGAGAGTTTGAGATCAGTAACAACTATCCCTCTGCTTCTGATACACTGCTGGATTCTGTTTCTAATATTGGATTTTACCTCTTTACTTTCTGATCAGTCTCAAATTCACTTTGGTAGGGCTATCACTGGTAGAGTCAGTTATATTGACTTCATAAAAAGTTTGGAAGGTTTTGTTTATTTCTTGTGAAAAGGATTCATAATCAATACATATCCTACACAGCAAGTATTAGAAAATATTAGAAATTATCTGTTTGGAGTGTGTGTGTGTGAGTGTGTATAGGGAGGTGTTACAGGGGATGGAACCCAGAACTAAACTAGATCCCAAACCCATGAGCAAATATCATTGCATTTTAGTAGTAAACTAAACAAGACTTTGTGTATAGGTATAGTAATTATCACTTCAACTGGTTTTCTAAGCAAATATAGACCACAAATAATATTCAGTTTTCTTCATAGTCATAGTTAGTCTCCTGGGCTTTTACTGCAGAATTCCCTTGAGTATTATAAATGCTCTGGACATTTCCAGCTCACCCTTTCCTTCACCGGGGTCTTGATTTTACATAGAGATTCACAGTTACAGAGGAAACACACAATTCCTAAGCAAATATAAAGGCAAATAGCTACGTCCATGTCCTTCTGTGTTTTAAGTCTTTTTCCTGGTTAAGGCTAGAGACAGGAGCAAATGCTCACCTAGTCTGGGCAAGGCCCTGAGTTCAATCTCTACCACCACAAGACAATAAAACAAGCACAAAAAAAGTTCCTTTAAAGTTTCAGGCCAGCCTTGGCTACATGAGACCCTACTTCTCCCAAAACAAACAAGCAAAACTGATGTTAAGATTAGAGCCAAGCGTGAACAGACAGACGAGCATTTCCTTGGATGGAAGATGTGAAAGGAATACCTGATCATGATCAACCTCTACTGGCTGCTTCTTAATGATCCAGGTAACAGACTCGGAGAGGGGCGGTGTAGTGAGAGACCCAGAGTAGGTCCAGTAATCTGGGCAAGCAGGCATCAGACAAGAAGGGTCAAATGATCCAAATTCTGCCAGGGTGTCCTGTCCAAGAGAAGGAGTTATTAGTTATTGGTCAAAGTTACTCAGGCATCAAAGGGTAAGGCAGTGAGTCTCATGGATTGTCCAGGGACTAACAGTGGTCCAGGGCATGTCCAGGGACTAAGGGTACCTTCTAAAACAGCCATCACTACTTCACACAAGATCACACTGTGGATTTGATAGCTCTCCCCGAGAAAAACAACAAAAAACGTTTTCTCCTTTAATTCTTTTGGGGGGTATTAGGTAGTGGCTGCTCATAAACAGAGAGGTGTCTCTTCTTCAAGAGAAACTAACAAGATTTGTCCTTTCAAAACTAGCCCAGAGCTGAGGGTGTAGCTCAGTGCTAGACTGCTTGCCTAGCATGCTCAAACACTGAGTTCCATCCTGGCACTGCAATGAAAGAGAAAGGGAGGGGTGGAGGAATTGGGGAGGAAGGAAATAGGGAAGGAAGGGAATGCCAGAATCCTGAACTAAGAAGAGAAAAAGAGGAAAACAAGAAGAGAGGGAGGGAAGGAGGGGGATAGGAAGGCAGAGAACAGAAGAATGGTGTACTGATTTCTGGGAAGCCGCTCATACGGGATTCTGAATACTGAGGAATTCATCTTGGCAGCTGGACAGAGGACACAGAGCGCTTCACCCTAGACAAGTTAAGTTTCTGTACAACTCTTCTCTCTGCCTACTCATGGGAGGTAGCTAAAGAAAAGAAGGTTGTTCTGAGTTGAGTGTCCCTACAAAGATGGAGAGGGAGTTGTCAGGAAAGAGTAGATTCTGGGTTAGCAAGCACTCAGCAAAACCAGAAAGCCCCACCAAGGTCATTTCTCCCGTTCATCCTGCAGGGTTTAACCACAGGATGGTCATCATCAATGCCAGGTCTCCTCCTGCAGCAGTGTGGAAAGGGAATGTAGTTCATTTCATTTGTCTTCCTGCTTCTACGTGCATTATCTACTCCGAGATTCAAATATAAGATAGGCTTCAGGTGATGTAAGGGGAAGAGTACCTTGTGCTTAATTGATGGCAGAGTGTCCACCAATTTCTGTAGTTCTTTATGATGTTTGCCTAGCTGGAAAAATAAAAGGAGAAGAAATATTATGCCCAATGGCCATCTCGCTGTAGAAACTCAAATAGGATGCGAGTCAAAATTAACCACCTGGTGGTTACATGTAAACAAACCACAGGGCTGAAACTAGATTTCAGCTGGTAATTACAAATATTATAAACAGCGCTAAATTAAATTAGACTGAGAGCAAAATGAACAGGCTGTTTGCTGGCAAGAGCGGCCTGTCTACAGAGAAAGGTGCCTCCTGTTCCCATTAACTATCATTTCTTACGCTGCATTATAAGTGAATGAAATTATAAATTACCCTGTATTTTCACTAACCTTGCTCTTTTAAGACAGGGTTTTACCACGTAGCCTGGGCTGGCCTCAACGTCTCAAACTAAGCATTTTCCAAGTGCTCACATGCCCCAGATGACTTGTGCCTTCTCTATTTGGCTGTGTAGTTTTAAGACCTATTTTATTTTTTTATTTTTATGTATGTATGTCTGTCTGTCTGTCGGAGTAGGGATCTCTGCATGTGGGGCAGATGCCCATGGAGTACAGAAGTACTGAATCCAATGAAGCAGGAGTTACAGGCAGCTGTGAGCAGCCTGGTGCGCATGCTGGGAACTGAATATCACATCAGCAAGCACTCTAGAGCACCAAGCCATTGCTCTAGCCCCTGTAACACATCTTTAGACCATTTGAAACACACTCATAATAGTTACTGATTTTTAACTACTGCTGGTTTGTCCATCTATATGTAGAACACATATATTTTTAGACAATCTCACTACATAGTCCTGGCTGGCCTCAAACCCACAGAGATCCACCTGCCAGTACCTCCTGAGTACTCGACTTAAAAGTGTGCAGCACCACACTTGGCCTGGTACTAATACTCTTTAAAATGTTGATTATGCAGGATAGTGAACTCCCTTGTGAAATTTCCATACGTATATATCATATACTTCAATTATATTCATTCCCCTTCCCGTCCCTCCTCCTCACCTTTCCTATTGATCCCAATGTTTTGCTTGTTTGTTTGCTTGCTTGCTTGCTTTGTTTTGTTTGCTTTTCTCTGTGTAGCCCTGGCTGTTCTGGAATTTACCCTGTAGACCAGGCTGACCTCGAACTCACAGAGACGTCTCTCCTCTGCCTCCTGAGTGCTGGGATCAACGGCGTGTGCCACCATGCCTGGCAGCACTCTTAAAACTCTGAGATTTCTCAGTAGTCCCTCTTCTTAAACTTTTTGAGACAAATTCTCATGTTGTAGCCCACGTTAATACTTATATATCAGCACAGAGGCAGATGGATCTCTGTGAGTTCGAGACCAGCCTGGTCTACAGAGCTAGTTCCAGGACAGGCTCCAAAGCCACAGGCTCCAAAGCCACAGAGAAACCCTGTCTCGAAAAACAAAAACAAAACAAAACAAATTTTATATATATATCAGCAATGCTAGCTACTGCTTCAGGCTTCTGAGTGCTGGATTTAAAGGCATGCGCCACCATGCTTGGCCCAATGTTCTTTTTTTCTTTTTTAAGATTTCTTTTTACTTGTTTTAAGTGTGTGTGCGTGCATGTATGTGCATGAGCATAGGGAGGGTTGATGTGCATTTGAGTGAAGGCATCCAATAGCCCTGGAGCTAGACTTAGAGGCAGTCATAAATTGGTGAATGTAGGTGCTGGGAACTGAACTGTGATCAACTACGTGGGTAGTACATGTTCTTAACCATTAAGCAATCTCTACAGATATTTTTCCTTTTAGTTCTAAATTTTCTTCAGATAAGTAGCTTATATTGTAATGTTCTATCTTTTCAGTGTAAGATACAATAGACCATTTGAACTTGGTGAGATGGTTGGCTTGCTTGTTTGCTTGCTTGCTTGCTTGAGGCAGGGTCTCTCTGTATAGCCTGGCTGTCCTGGAACTCATTATGTAGACTAAGCTGGCCTAGAACTCACAGAGTTCTGCTTGCCTCTGCCTCCCAAGAGCTGAGATTGAAGGTATGTCCCATCGTGCCCGGCCTGAGCGTTTGTTTTTACCTTTAAAAATACACCTATCACAGCCAAGCCGTTTTCTTCCAGGGCTGCATCCTCAAAGGTTTCAAATTTGACTGCATTCCAATGTACCAAGTGCAGCTGAAACAACAGGAAAAGCGAGGTTTATACAAGACCGTGCAGGGCTGCATTAAACTAAACAGACAGCCCCATCCAACATGGAGCATTTAATCTCGTTTCATCTCCTAAAATAGAGCCACTGAGAAAAGTATGTGGCGGTCCGGTACGAAGTGAGATCAACATAAGGAATGGGAAGGAGACATTGCAGCAAGAAGAGCAATATTACTTTGAAAGAGAGGGATTTGTTAGGAGAGAAAAATAAAATTCACAGAGGAAAGTAACTTTGCAATGACGGATCAACATTTTCTTCATCCCCACCCTGATTTGCATGAAATACTAATATCCCAAATCCATTTGCATCTCAAGGCAAAAAGATGTTTATATTAAGAGAAATATATTCTCCCTGTGAAAATTAGATGGGCGCTAGAGACAAATTTCTTCTTGGAGGGATGATCACTTAAAAGGTTTTCATTTTTAGCATCAAATTTAAAACTAAGTTGAGGGAAAAGTTGCAAGAAGAAATTCTATTTGCAAAGAGAAATTCTATTTCCTTGCGCTCTGCTTGCATTTCCATATCAATCATTCTTCGCCCACCTTCCTCAAACCAGGGCATTCCCATCACTTAACCTCCCACGTGGGCCACTTCGAGGTCCCAGTTAGCTCTCCGTCCTGAAGACGAGCCCAACTGCAAGTTCTGGTGCTTTGGCACTCTGACTTCAGAACCCTTCGATAATCTTCCTGTTTCTCTCATTCTCTCTTGCCACGGCCTTCACTGAGAGCCCCACTATTTCCCACTGGGATTAATCTGTTTTGCAACTCTACAGAATGTTATGGCTTTAGGAATGACTGCACCTAACTCAGAATTCAGAACGAATTCCATTCTAATTTTCAATATTTATTGATTTTATATTTTACGTGTCTGAGTGCTTTGCCCGCATGTATGTCTGTGTATCATGTATGTGCCTGGTGCCTGCTGAGGTCAGAAAAAGGCATCAGATCCCCTGGGACTGGAGTTATAAATGGTTGTGGTACCATGTGGGTGTGGGGAACTGAACCCAGGTCCTCTTGCAAGAGGAACAAGTGCTCTTAACCGCCGACCTGTCTCCCCAGCCCCAGAATGCAGTTTCGTCATCTTAAGGTTTATTTCAGATGTACTATTCCGAACAAATATAATTTTTACATGTATAAAATGGGAAGGTTCAAGCCTGTCCCCAGCAAGCTAAACAGGATTTAAAGCGTCACCTGGGACTTCTTGGTAATTTCTGTGAACTAGAAACCCAGAACTCCCCCCACTTACACACACCCATTGCTCTCTGGGACCTTTGCAGCATACTTCTGTTGCTCCAGCCAGGTCTGAACACCTTTACTCCCAGCACTTGGGAGGTGGAGGCAGGAGGATTTCTGTGAGTTCAAAACCAGCCCGGTCTACACAGTGACCTCCAGGACAGCCAAAACTACAGGAAGATCTCATCTTAAAAAAAATTAGAGGATGAAAGGAAAAGAAACATACCTCGGCTGGGTAGCATTTGTTGTCCACAGTGTGCTCGGAACCCCAAGCATCAATGGCCCCCCAGTGAAAATGAAACTGCTTCAGTCGGTAGTTGTGTTCCAGGGGTCCTCCCTCAATCACTGAAATGACACATCCAGCAATTCAGGAGACGTGGAGAAAGGGTGGACCCTGTCCTTGAATCACTTGGAGTATACCATATTACATACAAGTATTTATAAAACTGATTTCCACAAAGTAAACACTGTCTAAAGATTCGGCCGAATAATATCAAGACTGGATCACGTACCAAGCAACATGCAAATGGTAAACGCTAGATTTCAGGTTATTTTAATTAATTAAATTAATTAGACACAAGTTTTCATGTATCCCAGGCTGGTCTCAAACTCACTATATAGCCACAGATGACCATGAATCTGAATTTACATTCACCTTCTGGGTGCTGGGATTACAGTTTGACTTATTTCTCATCTGTAGTTATTGGGCCTAGTTTCCATTGTGTGAAATAAAAATGCAAATTTCTCTTGGTGTACTTATCCAATGCAATGAGATAAAACTAAACTATGCAGACAAAAGCTATTCGACAAAGATTTTAAATTCACTTAGGCCAGCCTTCCCTCAAACTAGGAATTAGTCTGGCTGAGCCTCCCACAAGCTGCCTTTAAAGGAGTGTTTTGTTCTCCTTCTTGGAAAAAAGTGAATGCATTTATTTGTGTTTGTGTGTGTCCCGGACACCATCAGACTTGGCAGTATGCATCTTCGCCTGCTGAGCCATCTCACCAGCCCTATTCTTTTTTTTTTTTTTATACACTAACACCCTCCTTTTCAACTTTTGGGGTTTTGTTATTTTTAAGCCAGGGTTTCATTGTTACCCTGGGTACAACATGGGCACAAGAAGGGGAAAAATGTCACTCTCCCATCCGCTTTGAGCTGCGCTGATCCCCACCCCCAACTTTGCTAAACCATTCTCATTCCTTCAGTCTCATCAGAGTCTAGCAACATCTGTACATGGTCAAATCAATCCAGTAGCGCTACAAGCACACATCTTGTGTATCCTTTTTATTTAAAAGGTTTTTTTTTTCATTTTATATATCAGCCACAGTTCCCCCTCCCTCCCCACCTTCCCCCCAACCCCCCCTCCCGAGCACTCCTCAGAAAGGGTAAAGTCATGATCTTCAGCGTGTACTGTGTCGTGAGTTGCAACTTCTGTGCACAAATGGTGGAGTCTGGCAACCGCAAGGACCAAATGCACTGATGTAGCGGGCAGTGGTCCCCTCTGTATCTTACTGACCTCTAGAGTTTTCTCATATGATGTCTTCTTTTGAAGAAAAAAAAAACGGTTTTGCCAAGCATAGTGTTACACACTTTTAATCCCAGCATTCGGGAGGCAGAGGCAGGCAGATCTCTGTGAGTTCAAGGCCAGCCTGGTCTACAAGAGCTAGTTCCAGGACAGGCTCCAAAGCTACAGAGAAACCCTGTCTCGAAAAAACAAAAACCAAAAAAAAAAAAAAAAAAGAGGTTCTAATCCCAAATTAAGAGGCACAGAGGGAAGGGCCCATTTTTTTCTCTTCTTTCCCTAGGACAACCCTGAAAACATATCCTGGACCTTGACTATTTGCTGCCTCCAAAGACGATGAACAAAGGAGAGAGGAGCTGTCACCAACAAAGTGGCTATGAGGGAAATGAAAGGCAGAACTGGCCTCAGGGTGTTCCAGTTTACCACATAGCCCTGGTTGACACCACACTAAAGACATTTTAAAATCCGAGTGCCAAAATTTCAAGCTGGGAAATTTCAGGGCTAGGACGGTAACTCCATGGTCAAACTGCTGGTGGCCAAGTGTGAGGACTAACGGTTGAATCCCCAGAACTCAGGTGGAATGCTAGGTGAGTGGGTGGATGAGGTGATTCACCTGTAATTCCACCCTAGGAAGCAGAGACGGGAGATTGCCAGAGCAAGCTAGCTAGAAAGACTAGCATCGGGCTGCAAGCTCTAGTTTTGAGTCCAATCAACAGGGAGGAAGAGCGATGATCCCTGGCACCAACCTAAGGCTTCCACAAGTACATGTGCTACCACGAGCATGCAAAAACCATGCACACCACACACACATGAAAACTGGGAGCAGGAAACATTAAAGCTGGGCCATTTCTTACAAACATACGTATTTTCAACCTGACTTGCATCCGTGAAACTCCTCTGGCCATGATGGGCACACAATCTCATTGGACTAACAGGCTGGGTGGGTGAAAAGGCTGCCCCCTTGGAGTAGACCCAGCTGTTCTTCATTGCTACTGCTTCCTTTAAACTCGGCCAGTCTGATTAGTTCTCATTAGCTCCCTGGCCTGTAGATACAGCCACACTGTGAGTCCTGGGAACAAAGAGCTTAGAGCGCTAGCACTGGCTCCAGCACTTTCGAAGTTCCAACCCCCTTGGTGTGCTTAGCATCATATCTGTGTAAACTGGACAACGTGGGGAGGCAATGCAGAGAAGGGTTCTACCATATAATACTGTGGAGAGGAGGAACTCTGAAGGGAAAGAACTTTGGCTTGAACCCGTTGGCTGTTTGTAATTGAAACGCAGTAGGCAAGGAGTTAGATATGAGGTAACAGGAAACAGGAGCTCTGTGCTGGGAGTTGTGTCTCTTGGTTAAGGAGGGAGGTGAGACGTGAAGAAACCAATGAAACTGTGACTGCACACTGGGGGCTTCAGTGCCGTGTTGTGGTTAAACATCCTTGAAGCTGCGGTTAGGTTTGTCCCCGTGTATCAGAAACCCAGGCCACAGGAAACAAAGGGACCGACTTCTACCCTGCTTGCTTGCTTGCTTGCTTGCTTGCTTGCTTGCTTGCTTGCAAAGCCTGATAGAGCCTGCACGGAAGCAGACTCTTTGCTAGTGAGCATACTTGCCAACTGAGGAAGTTCATACGTGATATCACTCTGTAAGTTTACCAAAATAATTTAATTTTTTAAAAGTTAATGTAGAACCTAAATAGGGAAGGGGAGCTGAAAAGGTTTTGGAAGGCATTCTTACCAGATTCGCCACCTCCTGGTGCCCATAAAAGTATAATGTGAGGCACCATTGGGTAGGCAGCACCCTTAGGAGAACAATGGGACCCTCCTCTCCTCTTCCTGAATGCCAGTAAGAATTTCAAGAAAGTTGACTAAGTTGATGACAGGAACCGTCCATGTCAGCCCAGGGATAATGTAGCATCCTCCACTGTTGTGGAATATTACCTTAGCTATGTAAAGATGAGTTACATTTATTTATGTTGTGGAATATTACTTTAACTATGGAAAGATGTGTTGCATTTGTTTATGCTGCATTTGTTTAACTATGGAAAGATGTGTTGTATTTGTTTCCATCTTGCCTGCCTAAGGCACCTGATTGGTCTAATAAAAAGCTGAAGAGCCAATAGCTAGGCAGTAGAGGGATAGGTGGGGCTGGTGGGCAGAGAGAATAAGTAGGAGGAGGAATCTGGGACTGGGAGCAAAAAGAGAAAGAGAGGGAGACGCCCGGGGCCAGCCCGCCAGGCAGCCGCCAGTCACTCAGATATGGGAAAAGCAGAAAAAGTAGGACAGAACGAAAGAAAGGTAAAAAGCCCCAAGGCAAAACATAGATAAAGAGAAACAGGTTAAATTAATTTCTATGTGGGACAAGTATACAATAAGGCCAAGCATTCATAAATAATAATGTGTCTCCAAGCTATGATTTGTGGGCTGGTGGTCTGAGAAAGACCGTTACACTCCCCGACACTTTGTCATAATTACCACACATACTCATTAAGACCAGGGAACTGTGTGTGGCATTCTCAGGGGGTATGATTGTTGGATTTCTTCTTCTTCTTCTTCTTCTTCTTCTTCTTCTTCTTCTTCTTCTTCTTCTTCTTCTTCTTCTTCTTCTTCTTCTTCCTCCTCCTCCTCCTCCTCCTCCTCCCCCTCCTCCTCTTCCTCCTCCTTCTTCTTTTGATTTTGAGACAGGGTTTCTCTGTGTAATCCCAGCTGTCCTGGAACTCACTCTTGTAGATCAGGCTAGCATGGAACTCACAGAGATATGCTTGCCTCTGCCTGGTACTGGTACTGAAAGTGTGCATCCCTGAACCAACTTGTGAGTTTAAAAGTCAACTTGCTGCAACCCAGAAACACTCGCGAATGGAGTCTGAGTTGATAAATTGGCTAGGTCAGGTTGGCCTGTGGGGATGTCTGTGGGTGATTGACTGTTACTCGAGGTGGGAAGACCCACCCTGAATACGACTGGCACCATGGCTTGGCACCACTTGGATGGTGTAAAAATAGAGAAAACTAGCCAGGGAGAACCAGCAAACAATATTCCAGGCGTTTCTCTCTCTGCTCTTGACCATGGTTGTGAAGCTTTAAATGTCTGCCTTGCTTTCCCTCCAGTGATGGACTATAATCTGGAACCATAAGCCAAATAAGCCCTTCCTTCCCCGTGTTGCTTTTTGTTAGGATATTCTCATAGCGACAGAAATAAAACTAGAACAGGGACCCGGATAACAAAGCCATACTCTGAAAAGGACAGCAGTGTGGCGCTCACATGCCTTCTAGTCTAGAGCCGTGAGTTTCTGGTAGGTAGGTTGTGTTGCCTCTTTAGTCATGCCGGGTTTTAATAGCGTCTTCTTTAATGTTTTCTTGGCTCATCTAATTGAACCTTTGTCGATGCTGTTGCTCCTTCCAAAGAACCACTTTTTCATTCCATTGATTTCTGTTCAGCTCATTATCATGGCCTTCTTTCCTGCTTTGGGTTTAATTTCTTCTGGTGCAGTTTCTTAGGGTGGGAAGCTAAGTTTAGTGATGGGACAATGCTCTTCTCTGTTATGGGCCTTTTCATCTATGAATTTCCCTTTAAGACGATGCTTTAGCTGCTCTAAGACTTGGCAGGATGCTTTATGTCACATAACTTCCCTGGCTCTTTTCCTTCACTTTATTCCAGATCATACAACACACTCTGCAACAGGATTTCTCGGGGCATTTTCATTTCCTATTGTATTTTGAAACTCATAAATTAGATTTTTCTCCCTAGAACTGTTCCTTGCTTTTCTTCATTTCTAACATGTCTTTACTTTCTTTTATTATTTTCTTTACTTTTGATGCGTAGGTACTCTATTTTTGCCTCTTTGGGATTACTGTGGATTTATTTTTGAGACAGGATGAAGAACCAACAATGAAGAATAAGCAGGGACTAAGAGGCAGTCAATCACTGAAAGGAAAAATGAGAGAGAGAGAAAGTTACAGACTTAGTAGAGAGTGATGGCATCCAACAGGAGATGATAATCAAGCGGTATAAAAGAGCTGTCACTTTGAGTCCATTCCGAGAAAATGAAAAATAAGCAATTACTCAAGATTTTTTCTTGCATGTTTATAAAAACAGTGTGACTGACTGCTAGGGATTGACTCACTCAGGGAAACAGCATCAGAGGATATTAGTCAGGTAGGTCTGTAGAATCTAAACATCTGTTGTGATGGAAACATGAGTTCTTTGGTTTTCCTCTGATATTGCCCATGCGAAAGAGTAGAATAGGACTCCTTAAATCTACAGTTCAAAAGAAAAAGAGAGACTACACAATTTTAAAACAGCTATGGAAGCCAAGTTAGGGCACACATGCAGTAGCAGCACTTGAGAGGCAGAGGCTGGAGGATCAGGAGTTCAAGATATCCTTGGCTACACAGAGAGCTAGAAGCTAGCTTCGGCTACATGAGATCCAGTCTCAAACAAAACAAAACCCTAGCCATTTAACTCTGAATGCTCTTGGGCTTAACTCACTTGGCTCAGAGAAACCATCAGACAGCTTCCTGTGATTCCCCACTCAACACAGCCAAGATAAACTGTCAACCTGCTAAGTCCACCAAGGGCTTTCAAAGCTGACCAACACCCTAGCGTCTGCAGACAGAAAGAAAATTACGAGGAACGGTGCTATGACTAACTCTGAAGGGACTTTGAGGTGTATCCAGAGTGAGGTGTGCGGGTAGGTTCCCACAGCTAGGCAGAGTGAGTGTGTGCGGGTCCGCACCCACAGCTAGGTCTGCCTATTAGGCCAAGAGGGATAGCAGCTGAGAGCCAGCACAGTAGCAGGGAACACAGGGACTTAGTTTGCTGTTTTGAAATTTCCTGGAATTCTTACATACGGGGTAATACAAGCTTGCAGTGGAAATGGGGAATAAATTCTAAGTTTGGGGAAAAGTATGAGAAAAAATGTTCACAAATCTGTAAGGAAAAAGAGCAAATTCCTTCTTAGTGTGAGGCATGTGAAATAACACATTCAGGATTTGGGGGAGGGGCTGTATTGCACTATAAAGCAGAGAAGATCGGAAAGATGGCCCAGTGGGTAAAAGGATTTGCTTTGCAAGCCTTAGGACCTGGGTTTTAATCCCCAGCACCCATGCAAAACTGGGCCTGGCCACACATGCTTGAAACCCCAGCACTGGAAGACAGAAAGAGAATCCTAACATTTTACTGGCAGGCCAGCCTCGCTGAAATGAAAGCTCTGGGTTCAGTGCGAGACCCTGTCTGAAGGGAATAAGGTGGCTAGTAATAGAGAAAGACACCTGACATCTTTTTGTGGCTTCTGCATGCACATGCATGGCTACATAGATCTGCATGCACTACATAGGCTTGCATATATTACACACGCACATGCACCCACATAGGACAAAGCAAAGAATGGGGGATGTGGAGACATTGTAGTACAAAAAGGACAGGTTTGAATACTGAATCATAGCAGAGAAGGATGCTAGAAGGAAGATAACGGGAGCCTCAAAGTTCTTGCCTTTAAGGCTTCCATTCGGGGTTCACTTAAAGATGCCAGGATAAACTAAAGGAGGGACTAAAAATCTGGGGGTAAAGAAGTCTACCCACAACAGGTTCTGTCTACCCATGTTTATTTACTCTCTCTTCAATCATCATTTCTCGTTGTTCCACCCGTTCCAAACATTCCCAGTCATATATATCCTTACAACCAGCAATTCCCCAGTCCTAGTAGGTTCCAGGGCTGGAATTCTTTTGCCCCATAGAAAATCAGATAAAAGTTTTCACACACAGACACACAGATCTGCGCATGTCTGATGACTCCTTAATGGAGAAAGTTAGCTAAGAAAGGAACTAAATCATCAGGGAATTCTAGAAGAGAAGTGTGCTACGGTACATTTTTAGGGGGTTAGAAAGAGCCAAAAAGTTTATTTTCAGTACAATTATGAATAGGGCATGGATTGTTTAAATCAGTACACTGTTTCTTTTCTCTTAGCATGCATGGAGTCAGGGAGAAGCTGATGGCTCTTTATCAGAAAGCACATACACCAGATAGACACTTCAGTTTCTATGGACCCAGGTCTGGAGTTTATACTTATTGCTCAATGGGTTTTTTTTTTCCATTTTAAATACTTATTGTTCTAGGTGGAAGAAACAAAGAGGAGACCCAGGCCTCTAAATGATCAGTTCTGGGGTGTGCTGTTATCAGCAGCTCTGGTCGTAGGGTAAAACCAGAGCAGCAGCTTGAGTAAGCAGTAATTCTGTCCTTGGATATCTGTGACTATCTTAAATGGAATGCTCTTTGTCTGGGCCCTAAACACTGACCAAATGCCTACTGATAAAGATAATTGCAGGAAGGCAGATTTCTGTGTTTACCTGGGAGAGAGGAATGAAAGCTGGCAGTGGGAAACTGTTCTGTACTAGAGAATCAATTCCCAAAACTGAAACAGAAAGGGTGTTCAGCTACAGCGAAAAATCTACCGCAAAAGACAGCCACTTTATTCACAAAGCAGTAATGCCAAAAAGCCTGCCTTTTGGTTTAGCTTTACCAGATCCCTTGGTTCTGATAAGTCGTTTGTGAAGCTGGCTGAGCAATTACTGTACAATGTTGCAGTTTGTAGCTGGAAGATAATCAGAGAGAGAGACCACTGGGAAGAGTGGTCTGTTTACAGTCCAGGGAACCAAAGAGGCCAGAGCACCATATCTAAGCATCCAAGAGTTACAGGAAAATGCAAATAAAACAAAGGAACAGCTGAGATTCCCAGATCAGTTACATATGCCAGTGCTTTTAAAGTACATGTTTTTACCTTACCCAGCATCACTGTTATGGACCCACCTTCTCATATTCATGAGAGAAAGCCATTTTCCTAAAGTTCAGGAACTGCCAACATCAGTTCTAAAACTATCCAAGGCCTGCTTGGTGTTCTGTGCACCACAGGACCGTCAGCACCATTCTGTGTCTAAAATGCTACTTATGTTCACCTTCCCTGAGGGTTGGAATACACAAAAATGTCTACAGAGTTTCCGGAGAAGCCCCTGTCCAGGGTCCATGGGAGGAAATGGAGCAATGGGAGGAAGGTGTCAAAACTGTTCCTAATTGGGAACCACTACATTATCTATACTATTTTGAATAATTGTCTCAAAGTAATAATTACTGGACATCATCAAATTCATAGTGTTTTCTTTGAGATGAGATCTCTCTGTGTATCTCTGGCTATCCTGGACCTTACTCTGTAGACCAGACTGGTCTTGAACTCACAGAGATCCACCTGCCTCTGCCTCCTAAAGGTGTATGCCATGATACTCTGCAAAACTAAGTAATACTGTTTAACAAAACTAGCATGATATAAGTTTCTTATTTCTCTAATATGTTAGATAGTTAAGACTATAATCTAGCACACACATAAATATTATTTTTGGCCCATTTCAGGTATATTGCAATCTGATAACTTAAATGTGATTTATAATATTTCTGTTTAATATGCTGATTCCTGTAAGGTCAGCAAGCAGAGGAAAATTTGTACCAACTGAATATATATATATATATATATATATATATATAAAAA